>NW_022097554.1:0-27251 GCF_006542625.1 Nomascus leucogenys
ATTTGAAAGAATAATACTAAGAAGCTATTAAATTGTATAAAATGTTTGTTTATACCAGTGATACAATTTCCTCTCCAAAGCCTTTCAATATTTTCTCTGGTGACTTTTGATTTTTATCTGAAGTGTTCCAGGCAAGATTCCTTTAAACATTTTAAATATTTCTAACAAAAGTATTTTGTGAGGAATCCAAGAGAGATTTGAAAGCATGACATTCTTAATGTCACTATATCAGTCTGTCTAGATAATTTCACTGAGGAAATGGATGGAGGAGGGTGTCTGTAGATAAAGGCTTCTATAATTGAGCTTTGAAAAAAATAGCATTTATTTATTTATTTAGATAAAACCAGACAACCTGCCAAGCTCTGAATCAAACCGGGGGATGTATTAGACTTTTAGACAAAGAATCTCCCAATGTAGCTACTGTAGCCATTTTACAAAAACCCGTAATGCATGACCCTAATAATCTTCTTAACTTTAGAGTTTGGAAAACTCAGCATTTCCTGTGAGGTGTGATCGAGTGTACAACAAACGTTCACTCTCTCACACAGAAAGAACTAAGGTTTGAAGCCCTTTATGGTCTGGTTATTAACCTGACGTGTGTGTGTGTGTGTGTTGGTGGTGTGTTGGGGGTGGGGGCTACTGTGAAAGGAAAGGATAAAGAAAACTCAGCAAATAAAGGTTTTCTACTCATATATCTATTTGCAATTCTTTTGTCTATGTGTCTTTTAAAAGAAGACATACAAATGGCAAATAGATGTATGAAAAGATGCTCAAGACAATTGATCATCGAATAAATGCAAATCAAAACTAAAATGAAATATTATTTCACCCAAGTTAAAATGACTTTCATCCAAAAGACAGGCAAGGATGTGGAGAAAGGGGAACCCTAGTACACTCTTGGTAGGAATGTAAATTAGTACAACCGCTGTGGAGAACAGTATGGAGGTTCCTCAGAAAAATAAAAATTTACCATATATTCCAGCAATGCCCTTGCTAGGCGTGTACCCAAAAGAAAGGAAATTTGTATATCAAAAAGATATCTACACTCTCATCTTTATTGCAGCACTATTCACAATAGCCAAGATTGGGAAGCATCCTAAGTGCCCATCAACAGATAAATGAATAAAGTAAATGTGGTATGTATACACAACGGGGTACTACTCAGCCATGCAAAGAATGAGATCTGTTCATTTGCAAAGTGGATGGAACTATGTTCTGTGCGGGAAACGCAAGGGGGGAGAAGAAAAGACACACACACAATACCTTTAAGGATAAATAACCTTTATCCCACGTAAATGGCAATGCAGATATAATAAACAAATGATATAATAAGCAAATTGCAATGGGAGTGGGAGAAGGGAAATATACATATATATATATATATATATATATATATATATATACACACACTCACCAGACTATGAAAGATTCATCACCAGACCGGGAAGCAACAGCCCGGGTTCCAGAGTTGGCCACTCGTCTGTGCACAGACGAAGAGAGGTCTCATGAAGCTTTGGTGCGGTCTGGGACCCTAGCTCTTTTTGTAACAAGTTGTTTGGCATGAGGCCCAGTCACGAGGGCCCTTCGAGACTGGGCTCAAGGAACACGAAAACGTCAGCTTTTTTTGCGATTGTCTGCTGTTTTTCAATAACTAACATATAGGAATAGATTGAAATAGAGATTTCTCTGCAACAGCACTGGATGAACACCTCAAGGGGCTCATACAACATGTTCCAGGATTTGGTGACCATTGTTTGTGTCCATGTTCAACTGAGTTCAAATTTAATATGTAACTTTTCCTTCACAAACTAGAGGACATTATGTTATGTAAAAGTCTATGCATGTTAAGGAATGCACAGAAAGTAAAACTTCACATATTCTCTCTCGTTTGTGGAAGCCAAAAATAAAACAATTGAACTCATGGAGACAGAGAGTAGAATGATGGTTACTAGAGCTGGAAAGGGCATTGGAGGGGCAGTGAGATGGTTAATGGATATAAAAATAGAGTTAGCATGAATAAGATGTATCATTTGATAGCACAACAGGGTGATTACAGTCAACAAAAATTTATTGTACCTTTAAAAATAACTCAAAGATTATAACTGGAATGTCTGTAACACAAAGAAATGATAAGGTGTTGGCGGGGCTCGGTGGCTCACACCTGTAATCCCAGCTCTTTGGGAGGCTGAGGCAGGCGGATCACGAGGTCAGGAGATCGAGACCATCCTGCCTAACATGGTGAAACCCCGTCTCTAATAAAAATACAAAAAAATTAGCCAGGCATGGTGGTGGGCACCTGTACTCCCAGCTACTCGGGAGGCTGGGGCAGGAGAATGGCGTGAACCTGGGAGGCGAAGCTTGCAGTGAGCCGAGATCATGCCACTGCTCTCCAGCCTGGGTGACAGAGTGATACTCTGTGTCAAAAAAAAAAAGGAGAAGCAGAAGAAGAGAGAAGAAGAAGAGGAAAGAAGAAGAAGAAGAAAGAAGAACAAGAAGAAAAAGAAGAAGAAAGAAAGGAAGAAGAAGAAAAGAAAGAAGAAGAAGAAAAAGAAGAAAGAAGAAGAAGAAGAAGAAGAAGAAGAAGAAGAAGGGAAAGAAAAGAAGAAGAAGAAGAAGAAAGAAAGAGAAAATGATAAGGTGTTTGAGCTGATGGATGCTTCGTTTTCCTAATATGATTATTACACATTGTATACCTGCATTAAAATATCCCATGTATCATATATATATACAACACATATATATATTATACACCCATAAAAAATTAAAAATTTTTAAAAGACCATAGATGAAGGAAAAATATATTTAAAAATAAAGCAAGGAAAAAAGAAAGAAAATATCCATTATTAATTACTGCCTTTGTCTATCGGTGTTTGGAGAATGAATATCTGGCAGAAAAAGTCTTGCTGTGTTTAACATCACTATTTCTAAAACCTTCAGACTGTGACCAGCAAAAGTGGCACTGAATGCTAAACCAAAAGACACTGTTACACAAGGTTTTCCCCCTCTGGGCAGCCAGACAGCGGGTCTGAGTCCACTTTGCCAACGTGATGCCTGGCTGGCCAGTTTCATCTACCAACAGAAAGGGGTCCATTATGGAATGTTCTCTTGCATCTTCCAAATCCTTCCTCCTTCGTCTCTCTTCCCCTCTGCCTGCAAAGCCTGCAAGAAAGACATACAGGATAATACTGAGGATTACGAACAAAAGTAGCTCTACTATTGCCTCCAGAAGTTTAGGTTGCAGCTAATTGGCGAGAATGAAACCCTCTGTATCTAGCAACTCTGCAGTGCTTTGCGTAGAAGACGCCCCATCTCAGGTTACGAAAATCTACAGAAAGGAGATGTTTAAAAGAGAAAAGGAAAATGTTCCTAGCGATTATAATGTCTCTCTTAAACAGGGTCTTCGAAATGAGGAGAATTCAAGTAACGTGATTTACAAATTGCAACATGAAACATAAAATGAACGGAACAAATGAAGAAATCTAGATTAGATACTCCGTGGAAAAAAATGAGTGAGTACCTGGATATCTCAGCTGGCAGAGCATCAGACTTTTACTCTGAGGGTCCAGGGTTCAAGTCCCTGTTCAGGCGAACTCTTTATCTATTTTACTCTAGATCAGGAGTCCCCAATCTCCAGTACACAGACCAGGTACCAGGCAGCATGGCAGGAGAGCCAGCGAAGCTTCATCTCTACTTATACACCAACTCCTCATAGCTCTTATGACCACCTGAGCTCCCCTGCCTCCCAGGTAAGCAGAGGCATCAGATTCTCATAGAAGCCCAAACCCTATTGTGAACTGCACATGAAAGGGATCTAGATTGTGGGCTCCTTATGAGAATCTAATGCTTGATCATCTGTCACTCTTTTCTATCACTGCCAGATGGGACCGTCTAGTTGCAGGAAAACAAACTCAAGGCTTCCAGTGATTCTACATTACGGTGAGTTGGATACTTATTTCATTACATATTACAATGTAATAACAATATAAATAAAGTGCACAATAAATCTAATGTGCTTGAATCATCCCCAATCATCCCCCCAGCCCCCGCTCCCTCATCCATGTAAAAAATTGTCTTTCATGAAACGGTCTCTGGTGCCAAAAAGGTGGGGCACTGCCGCCCTAGATAGTTTATACCAATTAAACACAGGAAGGGGTTCAGATACTTGTTTGTGCAGTGACTAAAACTTTGCTACCTTATGCTTTACAAATGTGAAATGATTTACATCATGAAATTACCAGCCCTAAGGGATTGCCTTGGTGAACTTGTTTTCCAAACACCAGAATACAGAAATCTAAACTATTTTAGAGATTGTTGACCTGGAGATTTGCATTTTGATGTACTTTTTAGAGAAGAATCTCCTTCAACGGTTGACTGAAAGCAAAATCAATCAAAATTTCTAAACTCTAAAAACAGATAAAGAGATATTGAAAGCAACAAAAGAGACAAAACACCTTTCCTATAAAGAAAACCAATTTGCCTAACAGTGGGTGTCTTATCAGAAATCACAGAGGTCAGAAAGAGTGGCACAACAGTTTTCAAGGATGGAAAGAAAAGAATTGTTAATTCTGAATTCTATATCCAGAGAAAATATCCTTTAGAACTAAAGAAGAAATCAAGACATTTTCAGAGCAAAGAAAACTAAGATAATTAGCTGCTAGAAGAATTATCCTTTAAAAAATAGCTAAATTTCTCTAGACAGAAAAGAAATGATAAAAGAATAAATCATTGACATCAGGAAAGAAGAAAGAACATGGTAAGCAAGAAAAAAATGGATAGAAACAATAAATTTTCCTTTTTCTCTTGAGCCTTCTAAATTATATTTAACAGTTGAAGCAAAATGTGTAACATGACCAGGTGTGGTGGCTCATGCCTGTAATCTTACCACTTTGGGAGGCCAAGACAGGCAGATCACAAGGTGAGGAGATCAAGACCAGCCTGGCTAACATGGTGAAACCCCGTCTCTACTAAAAATACAAAAAGTTAGCCAGGTGTGTGGCACATGCCTGTAGTCTCAGCTACTCAGGAGGCTGAGGCAGGAGAATCACTTAAACCTGGGAGATGGAGGTTGCAGTGAGCCAAGATCATGCCACTACACTCAGGCCTGGGCAACAGAGTGAGACACTGTCTCAAAAAAAATAAATAAATAATGTATAACATGGTCCAGTGTGGTTCTAAATGTATGTAGAAGAAATAATTTAAGACAATCATATTACAAGTGGGAGAGGAAAAGTGACAAAAAGGGAGGTAAAGATGACACACATCGCTTTAACTGATAAAATAATGACACCAGTACACAGTGATAAATAAATATCATGTAATACTTAGAAAATCACTAAAAGAGTTATATAAAGAGATCATTTAAAAACACTACAGATAGGCTGGGCACGGTGGCTCATGCCTGTAATGCCAACACTTTGGGAGGCCAAGGGGGATAACCTGAAGTCAAGAATTCGAGACCAGCCTGGCCAACATGGCGAAGCCCTGTCTCTACTAAAACTACAAAGTTTAGCTGGGCATGGTGGCACATGACTGTAATCCCAGCTACTTGGGAGGCTGAGGCAGGAGAAAAAAAAAACCCATACACCAAAAAAACACTACAGATAAATGACAATGAAATTCTAAGAAGTATACAAGTAGTCCATAAAGAAGGCTTTAATACATACATACATGCATACATATATACATATATACACACATATCCCCACAAAATGATAGTAACAGGGTACAAATAGAAAACAAACTGCTAGATTTAAACCCTTACATATCAATAATTACATTCAATATAAATGGTCTAAAGGTACCAATTAAAAGACAGAAATTAACAGAGTAGGTTAGAAAATATAACCCAACTAAAGGCTGTCTACAAGAAACTTATTTCAAATATAATTATATAGACAGGTTGAAATTAAGAGTATAGAAATGTATAACATTCAAATGCTAATTAAAAGAAAGCAAAAGTGAGTATATTAATATAATATGAACTTTATTTATTTATCTATTTATTTATTTTTTTAGATAGAGTTTCACTCTTGTCACTCAGGCTAGAGTACAATGGCATGATCTCTGCTCACTGCAAACTCTGCCTCCAGGGTTCCAGTGATTCTCTTGCCTCAGCCTCCCAAGTAGCTGGAATTACAGGCATGTGCCACCACGACTGGCTAATTTTTGTATTTTTAGTAGAGACACGGTTTCACCATGTTGGCCAGGCTGGTCTCGAACTCCTGACCTCAGGTGATCTACCTGCCTCAGCATCCCACAGTGCTGGGATTACAGGTGTGAGCTACCACGTCTGGCCTAAAATAAACTTTAGAACAAAGAAAAAAATTTAAAAATCCACCAAGAAGACATAACAATCCTAAATATGTATAAACCAAACAGAGTTGCAAAATATGTAAAGAAAAAAATATTTAAAAAATAGACAAATCCACAATTACATTAGAGACTTCAACACTTCTCTCATAATAATTGGTAGAAGAACTAACAGAAAATCAGCAAAGATATTGAAGAACTCAAAATCATCTTCAGCTAACAGAATTCAGTCAACATTTAAAGAAGAGTCCACACAAGAAAAGCAGAACACACAGAACACAGGTCAAGATAGAACATATCCTGGGCCATAAAACAAACCTCAAACTTAAAAGAATTAATTCATATGGTATGATCCCTGACCACAGTGAAATCAAACTAAAAGTCAATCACAGAAAGACAACAGAAAAATATCCAAAACTTGGAAAATGAACAACACACTACTAAATAGTACACAGGACAAAGAGAAAGCCTTAGTAGATATCAAAAAATAAATTAACCTGAATAAAAATGAAAGCACAATATATCAAAATTTTCAAGATAACCTAAAAAAAAAAAAAACACTGAGAGAGAAATGTATACCACTAACTGCATACATTAGAAAAAAAAAGAAGTCTCAAGCTCTTACTGGAAGAGCCCAGGTGGGAAAAAAGCAAAATAAAACCAAAGCAAATAGACAAAAGATAACAATAAAAATAAGAGCAAACTTCAATGAAACTGAACACACACAAAAAAAGAAAAACAAACAAAAAGCTAGTTCCTTTAGAAGATAAATAAAAGAAGACCTCTAGTAAAACTGAGAAATTTTAGGAAGAGAGATGACACAAGTTACCAATATGAGGAATAAAAAGGGATATCACTATAGATACTGCTGACATCAAAAGGATATGTTTTTGGATGATTTCCTTTGAAAAACTTTGCTGGGTGTGGTGGCTCACGCCTATAATAACAGCATTTAAAAAACAATTACCTGGGCGTGGTGGCAGGTGCCTGTAATTCCAGCTGCTCAGGAGGCTGAGGCAGGAGAATCACTTGAACCAGGAGGTAGAGGTTGCAATGGGCAGAGACAGCACCATTTCACTCCAGCCTGGGCAACAAGAGCGAAACTCTGTCACAGACCTTTTTCTCCCCCTTGTAAGGTCGGAGGCTTCCCAGGCAGGAAACAACATTTCTCTACTCTTGGTTTATCTGGCCTCACATCTCTCCCCAGTTGGGCCCAGACTCAGCCTATGCTGCAGAAATGTTTAAAGTCGAGCATGTGGAGAAGGAAAAAGAAAACGGAAAGTGATGTGGAAATTAAAGTAGCAGCTACATCTGAATCTTAACATAGTGCTTAAAATGTACATAAATGATACTAGGAGTGCCCTGCACTTTTGTGAAAAGTTCATTTAGAAATAAACAGGAGAGAAGGTGGAGAGGAGCCAAGCACCAGCTGTCAGGGAAAGGGAAGAGGCAAGCTAGGGTTAAAAAATGAGGAAACAAAAGCATCCTCAAGATTATTAGGAATATATATATATATATTATATCCTAATAATCTATAAGGATATATAATATCCTAATAATATAAATAAATAATATATAATATAAATTGTTAATAAGTAGATATTTATAATTATGTTATTTATTATAAAATATTAACATAATATATTATTAATGTAATATTTTATATATCATATGTAGTATGATATATTATATCCTAATATATAAAAATAATATTAGGATAAGAGAATACTATTGTTATGGTAAACTGAGGAATGGAGAGGCTGATATGGGAGAACAGTAGGATCTTTATTTTAAGGTACGAACCCGCTCAGTGGATTCACATCCAAAAAGCTGAGCACTGGCTGGGCCTAGTGGCTCACACCTGTAATCCTAGCAATTTGGGAGGCCAAGGAGGGCAGATTACCTGAGGTCAGGAGTTCGAGAACAGCCTGGCCAATATGGTGAAACCCCATCACTACTAAAAATACAAAAGTTAGCTGGGCATGGTGGCACACACCTGTAATTCCAGCTACTTGGGAGGCTGAGGTAGAATTGCTTAAGCCCAGGAGGCAGAGGTGGCAGTGAGCCGAGATCATGCCACTGCACCCCAGCCTGGCCGACAGAGGAGACTCTGTCTCAAAACAAAACAAACAAAAAAAGCTGAACATTGAACAAAGACAGAGAGGGAGTTTTTATAAGCAAAACAAAGGCAGTTATTCATACAGTGTGTAACTTGTGGCCTTGCATCTGCATCAAAAGAAAAAAAAAAGTGGCTAAATACAGACATTTGTAAAACATAGTTATGCTTAAGAAGCCAGGGAAAGGAGTAACAGTAAAGAAATTTGTCTTTCTCTCTTTTTTTCCCTTCAACCTTGCTCTTGGGGGCAGGACAGAGGTTGCGTGTGTCTGGAACTCATTCCTTTGGCCTTGGCTTTTCAGACAGTGTTATAACTGTCCTTGAAATGAGCTGCTAAGCAGAGGAAAACTTGTTTCTTTTCTTTTTAACCTTTGCTTGCCTGTTACTTTTCTTGGAGTGAATGAATGCATATTTATTTTAAATTTCTGCCTCATTATGAATAACTCTTTACACACAAATTTGAAAATTTAGATGAGATACATTAATTCCTTGAAAAACACAAATTAAGAAAACTAACTCAATATGCAATACATTTTTTATAACCCCGTAACTATTAAGGGAATTCATTTGTAACATAAATTAAAAAAAAATCAGGAATCTGGCTGGGCACAGTGGCTCATGCCTGTAATCCCAGCACTTTGGGAGGCCAAGGCGGGTGGATCACAAGGTCAGGAGATCGAGACCATCCTGGCTAACGTGGTGAAACCCTGTCTCTACTAAAAATACAAAAAATTAGTGGGGCATAGTGGCAGGCACCTGTAGTCCCAGCTACTCGGGAGACTGGGGCAGGGGAATGGCGTGAACCCAGGAGGCAGAGCTTACAGTGAGCCGAGATCATGCCACTGCACTCCAGCCTGGGCGACAGAGTGAGACTCCATCTCAAAAAAGAAAAGAAGTGCCTAAAGAATCAAAACAAGATCTACACAATCTATTCTGAAAAAAACAGAAGAGTACAGAAAACTTTCCATTTATTTATGAAGGTAATAGCATCGTGATGCCAAAACCAGGTAAATATGGTACAAAGCAATGAGTATTGCATAAATACTTACCAAAATATTATCAAATGGAATTCAGCAATATATAAGAAGCATTACACACCATGACCAAGTGGGGTTGTTCCAGAGATGTAAGACTAGGTAAATTTAGAAACAATCACTGTGATCCACTACCAGGGGAACCAGCCCCCAATATTTCAGTGTAGGTTATTTTCTATTTTCCCTAAGTGTCGGCCTGTCTGAGAAATAAAGAGAAAGAGTACAAAGAGAGAAATTTTACTGCTGGGTCTCCGGGGGTGACATCACATATCAGCAGGTTCTGTGATGTCCACCTGAGCCACAAAACAAGCAAGTTTTTATTAGGGATTTCAAAAGGGGAGGGGTGTAAAAATAGGGAGTGGATCACAGGGATCACATGCTTCAAAGGGCAATAAAAGATCACAAGGCAAAAGGGCAGAGCAGGGTCACAAGGCAAGGGTGAAATTAGAATTACTGATGAGGGTCCATGTCCCACTGGGCATGCATTGTCTTGATAAACATCTTAATAGGAAACAGGGTTTGAGAGCAGACAACAAGTCTGACTAGAATTTACCAGGCTAGAATTTCCCAATCCTAGTAAGCCTGAGGGCACTGAAGGAGACCAGGGTGTATTTCATCCCTTCTCACAACCACATAAGACAGACACTCCCAGAGCGGTCATCTATAGGCCTACCCCTGGGAATGCATTCCTTCCCCAGCATTATCAATTACTAATATTCCTTGCTGGGAAAAGAATTCAGTGATATTTCTTGTACTCACACGTCTGTCTATAGACTCCCTGCAAGAAGAAAAATATGGCTCCATTCTGCCCAACCCTGCAGGCAGTCAGACCTTATGGTTATCTTTCCTTTTTCCCAGAAAATTGCTGTCATTCTGTTCTTTTTCAGGGTGCCCTGATTTCATATTGCTCAAACACCCATGTTTTACAATCAGATTTCATATTGTTCAAACACACATATTTTACAAACAATTTGTACAGTTAACACAATCATCACAGGGTCTGGAGGTGACATACATCCTTAGTTTATGAAGATGATGAGATTAAGAGATTAAAGTAAAGACAGGCATAGGAAATTATGAGTATTGATTCAGGAAGTGATAAATGTCAATGAAATCTTCACAATTTATGTTCAGAGACTGCAGTAAAGACAGGCATAAAAAATTACAAAAGTATTAATTTTGGGAACTAATAAATATCCCTGAAATCTTCACAATTTATGTTCCTCTGCTGCAGCTTCAGCTGGTGCCTCTGTTTGGGGTCCCTGACTTCTTGCAATAATCCATCACATTTACAGGCTAAAAAAATCACACGATCATATCAAAGTAGAAAAAGCATTTGTCAAATTTCAATAGCTACTCATGAGAAAAAGTCTCAGTAAAATAGGAATAGAGAACAGCTAACACTGTACGTCATGAAAAAGACAGAATGTGTATTAGTCCGTTTTCACACTGCTATGACAACACTATCCGAGACTGGGTAATTTTGTTTTTTTTTTAGATGGAGTCTTGCTGTGTCGCCCAGGCTGGAGTGCAGTGGTGTGCTTTCAACCTCTGCCTCCTGGGTTCAAGCGACTCTTCTTCATCAGTCTCCTGAGTAGATGGGACTACAGGTGCAGGCCACCACACCTGGCTAATTTTTGTATTTTTAGTAGAGACGGCGTTTCACCATATTGGTCAGGCTTGTCTGGAACTCCTGAACTCATGATCCGCCAGCCTCAGCCTCCCAAAGTGCTGGGATTACTGGCGCGAGCCACTGTGTTGGGCGAGACTGGGTAATTTATAAAGGAAATAGGTTTATTTTTATTTTATTTTATTTTTTTTTTTTTTGAGACAGAGTCTTGCTCTGTCACCCAGGCTGGAGTGCAGTGGCGCAATCTTGGCTCACTGCAAGCTCTGCCTCCTGGGTTCACGCCATTCTCCTGCCTCAGCCTCTCCAAGTAGCTGGGACTACAGGCGCCCACCACCACGCCCGGCTAATTTTTTGTATTTTTAGTAGAGACGGGGTTTCACCGTGGTCTCGATCTCCTGACCTCGTGATCCGCCCGCCTGGGCCTCCCAAAGTGCTGGGATTACAAGCGTGAGCCACCGCGCCCGGCCAGGAAATAGGTTTAATTGAGTGACAGTTTCACACAGCTGAGGAGGCTGCAGGAAACTTACAATCACGGCAGAAGGGAAATGGGAAGCAAGGACATTCTTTACATGACAGCAGGAGAAAGAACTATGAACAAAAGAGGAACTTGCCAAATACTTATAAAACCGTCAGACCTCATGAGAACTCACTCACTATCACCAGAACAGTATGGGGGAAGCCACCCCCATGATCCAATTACCTCCCACCAGGTTTCTCCCACAAAGTCAAAGGAATTAGAATAATTATTTAAAATCTAGGAGGAACAAGCAGTCTGATTTCAAGACTATCGTAGTACATGGTTGTATTCTTGTACTATTGTATTATTACTACAGTAATTAAGACTGTATAGTATTGGCAAGGAGATGGGCATGTGGATTAATAGAATGGAAAAATAAACCCACACACATATTCTCAACAGGTTTTTGACAAAGTTGCAGAAGTAGTAATTCCATGAAAGAAAAATAAGTCTCATGCCTTCACAAAAGTGAACTTAAAATGGATCACAGATATGAATGTAAAATGTAGAACTATAAAACTTTCAGGAAAAAACGTGGAAGATAATCTTTCCGAACTAGGGCTAGACAAACAGTTTTACAGTTGACAGTGAAACATGATCCAGAGATCTTGTAAAAGCTGGTTCATGTTTCCTCGTTTCATCTCCTGCTGTGTCAGTTGCTTTGGTTGGTACAGAGGCTGACCAAATAGAAATAGAAATAAGAGAGCACTAAAGGCAATGAATTGGGTCATGTTTTTACTTTTTATGTGACAAAGAAATGACAGAATCGGTGGCCAGGTGCAGTGGCTCATGCCTGTAATGCCAGCACTTTGGGAGGCCAAGGGGGGCAGATCACCTGAGGTCAGGAATTCAAGACCAGCCTGGTCAACATGGTGAAAGCCCACCTATACTAAAAATTAGCTGGGCATGGTGATGTGCACCTATAATCCCAGCTACTCAGGAGGCTGAGTCAGGAGAATCACTTGAACCCAGGAGGCAGAGGTTGCAGTTAGCCGAGATCATGTCACTGCACTCCAGCCTGGGTGATAGAGTGAGACACTGCCTCAAAAAAAAAAAAAAAAGAAAAGAACAAAAAGAAATGAGAGAAAAGGAAAGAAAGGGAGAGAGAGAAAGAGAGAAAGAAAGAGATAAAGAAAGGAAAAGAAAAAAGAAATGAGGAAAAAGAAAGAAAAGGAGAGAGAGAGAAAGAGAAAAAGAAAAAGAAAGACAGAAAGGAAGAAAGGAAAGAAAAAGAGAAAGAGAAAGAAGAGAGAAAGAAAGAGAAGGGAGGGTAGAATGATAAGAAAGGAAAGAAATAAAGAAAACTGTCTTGAAAGAGTCTCTTGGCTCACTAGAACTCTGGTGAGTTCTTCTACAGGAAAATCAGAGTCTCTTGTGTGTGACCACCAAAATCACCTAACATATTGACGGTGTCAAAGAGATAATAAATCCACCCCCATCCCTGATGTAAGGCAAATACAAACCTCATTGACATTCCTAGGTGGTTTGAGTTTTTGCTTGAGAATAGGCAGGGAACCCCGGAAACAACTCTTCCTCCTCAGCGGGTGCCTGGTCCTGGACCCCCTTCTTAATCCTCTAGAACAGTGCTTCCCAAACTTTAGCATCAGAGTCACTTGAGGGCTTATTCAAGCACAGGCGGCTGGGCCCCACCCTCAGCAATTCTGATTCAATAGATCTGAGGTTGGGCCTGGAATTTGGCCTTCTGCTTGTAGAACCCTAATCCCTCACCCCTTACTCTCCTATGCAGTGTCCACTGTGACTAACATGCCACTATTTGCTTAAAGTGCCTGGAGAGAACCCATGGATAGAAGGGAAAAAAAAAAGTATGAAATGAAAAGAAAATGTCTGCATTGCCTTCCTTAAAAAAAAAAAATGTATCTTATAACAAACATATGATTGGCCCCTGGGGCACACAGCCAGTCTTAAGCTAAACAGGTTTCACTAGACAATATCCCTCCGTATGCTTGTTATGGATATTTCCACTGAACAAAAGAATCAAGAAGTAAGGACAGCCTAGGCTGATAGAGTGTTAGACTGGTGGACTGATGACAAACATCGTTCTCTGTTGCCTCTCAAAGACACTTTTGATTCAACAGCAAACATATACACACAGGACAACAATTTTGAAACATGCAGCATTGGAAACACCTAAAAATTATCATCAGTGGATAAGATTTCCTGGCAGTTTCCTCGTCATGCAATGTAGTTGTGATGGAATTGAAAGAGAAAGAACAAAAAAAGTTTGTTTTGTTTTTACCTGAGGAAGTGCTCAACATACCTGTGATCCACTCACCTTTTACTTTGCTTCTGTTTTCCATTGTGACAGAAAAACTTTTCCTACTTTTTCACGAGTCCTCTGTTGGCTGTTTTTTGTTTTGTTTTGTTTTTTGTTGCTGTTGTTGAGACAGAGTCTTGCTCTGTCGCCCAGGTGGGAGTGCAGTGGCACGATCTCGGCTCACTGCCAGCTCCGCCTCCTGGTTCACGCCATTCTCCTGACTCAGCCGTCCGAGTAGCTGGGACTACAGGAGCCCGCCAACATGCCTGGCTAATTTTTTGTATGATTAGTAAAGACGGCGTTTCACCGTGTTAGCCAGGATGGTCTCTATCTCCTGACCTCGTGATCCGCCCGCCTCGGCCTCCCAAAGTGCTGGGATTACAGGCGTGAGCCACCGCGCCTGGCTCATTGGCTGCTAGGAGAGGTTTCCAGGCAATGTTTTATTTTAACAAGGTAAATGGAATGGCTGAGGAAATACAGGAAAATGAATCAATTTTATGGAATATCAGTAGGGAATTGTTGATCCGTATTGGTTTCTGCTCCTCGCATGTTGAAGGCCTCTAATTCCCCAACAGTCTTTTTTCGGTCATCCAGCGTCCTTTCACTTCCATCTCAAGAGGCTAGAGAGCCACAGCAGTCCTTGTCTCGGTATTGGATCACACTTGTGGCTCTGCTCTCTGATCAGGCTGACAGGGAGAGACTGGAGGATAAATCAGCGGACAGATATTTTCCCTCTGTTCTTTGGCCCAGAAAACAAAACTAATGTAAAAAAAAAAAAAAAGGAAAACAAAGATGATGCCAGGAGCAGTGGCTCACGCCTGTAATCCCAGCATTTTGGGAAACTGTGGCAGGTGGATCATCTGAGCTCTGAAGTTCGAGACCAGCGTGGCCAACATGGTGAAACCCCGTCTCTGCTAAAAATACAAAAATTATTCAGGCCTGATGGCATGCGCCTGTAATCCCAGCTGCTGAGGCAGGAGAATCACTTGAACCCGGGAGGCAGAGGATGTAGTGAGCCGAGATCCCACCACTGCACTCCAGCCTGGGCTACAGAGGGAGACTCCGTCTCCAAAAATAAATAAATAAATAAATCGAAAGCCCGCGGGGCACTTTTCCCCCTTCTTCTTTGTCTTTCCTTCTCTTTAATCATAGTACAAAATGAGAGTGAATGTGAACTGCCGGTGGATGTGCACACTTTTGTTTGGGTTCAAGAGACCCTGTTGGGATCCCATTCTTCATTCTTCCTCATTTCTTTTTCACCTTCCTTTTGCTGTCGCAATCGCCTTCCGTGATGTTGAAGCTCACAGCACAGAGATGGGTTATAAATGGAGGCAACCCATTGGGTTACGTCTTTACTGTCTATATGTGCAGAAATAGGATAGAAAAAGGTGTGGAGGCAGAAGTCTATGTTGCTTGAAAATTAGGTTTGAGCACTGCCAGAGCAAAACCACCCTTTGGAGGTATGGGGGATCGAACCTGGGGCCTCATACATGCAAAACATGCGAGCTACCACCGAGCTACACACCGTTCCTGAAAAGCCCTTTTTGTAATAATTTTCAGGAGGTAACTTTCTTTTTCTGTGTATTATGGAGCATCTGCAACTGCTGTGAGTAGAAGATACTTGGTACTAATGGGGGATACAAATTATTTAGACTACTGTATATGACTTGAAATGGAAGGCACCTGTAATCCCAGCTACTGGGGAGGCTGAGGCAGGAGAATCTTTGAACCCCGGAGGCAGAGGTTGCAGTGAGCCGAGATCACACCACTGCACTCCAGCCGGGGCATCGGAGCAAAACTCAATCTCAATCTCAATAAAATAAAATAAAATAACTTCCTAGTTTAAGACTTTTAATAATTTATTTAATGTCAGCACTTCATGGAAGATTTCAGTGGAATATGCAACCAAAGGAGAGAGTGATGCATATGTGTGTGTGTGTGTGTGTGTGTGTGTGTGTGTGTATTACCTTTATCGGATTTTCAACAGCAAAAAATTGGAGTTCTGTACACCCTTCTGGGATTGGCATGCAAGTGTTGTATAAGGGTTGCATTAGCTGGGCGCTGTGGCTTATGTCTGTAATCCCAGCACTTTGGAAGCCCAAGGGAGGCGGATCACCTGAGGTCGGGAGTTCGAGACTAGTCTGACCAACATGGAGAAACTCCGTCTCTACTAAAAATACAAAATTAGCCAGGCATGGTGGCACATGCCTGTAATCCCAGCTACTCGGGAGACTGAGGCAGGTAAATCGCTTGAACCCAGGAGGTGGATGTTGGGGTGAGCTGAGTTCGCTCCATTGCACTCCAGCCTGGGCAACAAGAGTGAAACTCCATAAAAAAAAATAAATAAATAAAAATAAAGGTTCTATTAGACAAAACTGAAAAAAAGACCTACTGAAACCAAGGACTTTTAGATCTTCAGTCTAACACTCTCCCAACTGAGCTATTTCGGCTGCTCTGAACCTATTCTTTTAGCTATGTCTTCAAAATATAAAAACTGTCATTTATAGGGTCAGTATATCTTCCAATTCTGTTGTCTTCAGTATCACCTGTCATTCACTCACCCCTTCACCCCCAAAATACAGATTCTTCTCCAATTTGTGTCTCAAAATAGGACCCAATTTTAAGGACAATGAATGGGTTAGCAAAAGTCGGGGAAAGAAAAGGCAAAGGTGAAGAATAGATCAAAGCAAGACCGTGCTTCCCTACATGGTCACTGCTCAGAAAACCAAGGGAATTCAAAAGAAAATTTTCTAGGCTTCTCCTTTTCTCTGGGCTCTTGTTTTTCTGTCTTGCTCTTCAACAATATGGCAAAAACGAACAGAGGATTATTGGGCACATTAATATGGTGGTGGGTTTATAGCTTCCAACTAAAGAAATCCTGAGTGAGACAATTCATTTTCGCTATTCCTTTCCTTTCACTGGTCTCGTGCTGGCACATCCACCTTGGGTGATACAGAGACCTAGGGAGTGGAAATGGAAAGTATGTTTATTTTAGTGTGACCACACAAAACATGCTTTTAAAAGGAGAAAAGTATAGAATGGTGAGAATTGTGAAAAACAGATGAACGTGTAGCTTTTGAACCTTATGCAAGCCAAGGACACACTACTACTGAGCCACGCCTCTCGCTACAGAAACATGTGAAGATCTTTTTTGACGCATTAGTCATATTTCTGAGAGGTCTTCAAAGACACGATAAGTTGGCTGCATAGAAAATCCACTGTCTCGTATCTCTCTATTTCTTACCTCTAAACTATATCCCTTGAAGCTGCTAGGAGAAATGTAAGAGAATCACAGACCAAATCACACTGTTTCTGCTTCTAGAACATTTCATCCCATCAGCTTTATTGTAAGGTTTCCTCTCCAGCAAACTGCCTGGGGACATTTTATCCCACAGCCAACAGGTAAGATGTCCAGATGGAACTTTCTCTGGGGTCTTCAACCTGTCTGTCTCCATTTCTTCTCTTTCATCTGCTTACAAAGTTTTTCAAGCCCCATCCTCTTTAAGAACAGATGATGAGCCACAGTCTAGGAGAAGATATTTCAATACTTATATTTTACTAAGGATCTTTATCTGGAATATGTTAAGAACTTCTACAAAGCACTAAGAAAAAGACTAAAACTTCAATAAGAAAGAGCAAATTAAAATGCACTTCACAAAAAATTGCTATTGAGTAATATAAAATATGTTTGACATCTTTTGCTGTAAAGGAAATGCAAATTAAAAACACAACAAGGCTGGGCATGGTGGCTCACACCTATACTCCCAGCACTTTGGAACGTCAAGTCGGGTGGATCACCTGAGGCCAGGAGTTCAAGACCAGCCTGGCCAACCTGGTCTCTACTACAAATTCAAAAATTTAGACGGCTGCATGCCCCTGTGGTCCCAACTACTCAGGAGGCTGAGTATCTCATGAGATTATCATGAGAATATCATATCATGAAAATCTCTTGATCCTGGGAGGCAAATGCTACAGTGAGCCGAGATTGTGCCACTGCACTCCAGCCTGGGCAGCAGAGCAAGACACCATCAAAAAATAAACAAACAAAAACAAACAAAAAACCACACACAAAATAATACTGCTTTTCATTGGAATCATTTAACCTAAAAAGTGGATAATATCAAGTGTTGCTGAGTATGTGAAGCAATTGGAACATGCATACATGGCTGATGAGACTGTAAACTGCTATATCTACACTGGGAAACTATCTGAAAATATCAACTAAAACTGAATATATATATGTACAACCTATGACCCCAAAACTAGACAGTTACATTTATACCCAAGAGAAGTGCATGAGCACTTCCCTTGAAGGACATGTATCAGAACATTTACAGCAGGATTAGACATTTCAACCAAAAACTAGGGGTGCTGCAAATGTGCTTGGACAGTAAAACGAATTACTAAATCATGATGTACAGTATTCAGATAATGGAATACTCTAGAGCAATAGAAAATAACTATTGCTACTAGCAACAATATATAGAAAATGAATCTAATTTTTTTTTTACAAAAATTGAGTGAAAGAATCCATACTCGAATACAGATTTGCTATGGTTTGAAAGTGTCCCCTCCAAAGCTTGGGTGTCATCATGTGATAATTATCAAGAGATAGGGCCTTTAAGATTAAGCCATGAGGGTTCCTTCCTCATGAATAATATTAGGTACCCGTATAATAAGACTTGACAAAGGAAGTTCATCTCTCTATTGCTCTCCGTTTTCTGCCATGTGAGGACACAACAAAAAGGCCATTACCAGACAACAGAGCCAGTGCCTTGATTTTGGACTTCTCAGCCTCCAGAACTGTGAGAAAATAAGTTTCTGGGCCGGGCACCATGGCCCCCTCCTGTAATCACAGTATTTTGGAAGGCCATGGTGGATGGATCACCTGAGGTCAGGAGTTCAAGACCAGCCTGGCAAACATGGTGAAACCCCATCTCTACCAAAAATACAGAAAAATTAGCCAGGCGTGGTGGCACTCGCTTGTAATCTCAGCTACCCAGGAAGCCGAGACAGGAGAATTGCTTGAACCCAGGAGGCAGAGGTTGCAGTGAGCCTAGATCACAACACTGTACTGCAGCCTGGGCAACAAGAGTGAAAGTCTGTCAAGAAGAAGGAAAGAAAGAAAGAAAGAGAGAAAGAGAGAGAGAGAAAAAGAGAGAGAGAAGAAGGAAGGAAGGAAGGAAGGAAGGAAGGAAGGAAGGAAGGAAACAAGTTTTTGTTCATTACAATATAACAATCTTGAGTGATTTTGTAGCAGCCCCAAATAGACTACCATCATTTGATATGATCCATTTAAAACATAAGAAAACTAATCTGTGGAGGTGGAGGGCAGAGTTAGGATAATTGAAATAGGCAAAAGGCAGCTGTTGGTTGCTGAAAAATTCAGTATCTTGGTCTGAGTTTTGGCTATATATATAATAAGCCATAAGCTGAATAGGTTTCATGTGTTTTATTTTATATAAATGAAGGCTTAAATTTAAATACAATTAAAAAAAAGAAGTTTCTCCTACATACTTCCTATCCTCCAGTACATTCTCTCTCTTCCTTAGGGTTGTTTTGTTTTGTTTTGTTTTTGAGACGGAGTCTCGCTCTGTTGCATCCTGAAGATTATTAGGACTTCGATGGACTGGATGGCAGAGTGAGTCTAAGTGCCACATCCCTCCGTTGCTTCCTCTGGGTATGAGAGAAGAGAGGTACGTTTCTTGTCCTTAGGGACGTAGGCTCGACCAGGAGGGGACCTGGTTCATTTCAGCCAGGCTGTCATGGCTTCCAGAGCACCTCGCCGCTATTTCCATCGCTCAACAGACAGGCTGAGCTCTTTGGAGGAGTACGTGATGTTGGGTTTTGGTTTGCACTTCAGGAACTGCTGATACTGTAGCTTCTGAGGGAGCTGCAGGGATTTCACGATTTCCTGCGTGCCTGTGTTAAAAGTTAGAAGCGGGATCTGCTGGCATCTTTGAGACTGAGCCTGACGGTGGAAACATCTAATTTTATTAGATTTTGCTTGAAACGCAAAAGATGAGAAAAGAAGTTCCCGTTTGCTCCACATATTTCTCTTAGAATGAAGCTGATTGAAAGTGAACTTAACCCTGAAGAAATTCCCCCTGGCGTTTGCAAAGAGCTCCTTTATGCCTCACGTCCAGCTTGGCTCAAAAGGACTCTAAAGAGCCGGAGAGCTGCTGCGGAAAGGCGGAGTCACAGTACAATTGGTGTTAACTACGTGTGCAGCCACCGTCTCCTTAGTCATATTACAGGTGCAGAGGCAGTATAGGTGGATCCCTCACAAGTCGAGTGGGTTGACCTCAGATTGACTTTAGAGATGGTTTGTGACCACCTGATAGATGGTAGCCGTTACAGCATTTAGAAAGTGAGTAAAAGAAAGGATGCATACGGAGGCCCACACGCTTGCTTTGCTTCTGCAGATGGAGAGAGAGAGGTCGCTTTTCTGCCTTCTGGGTGTTGAGTAACTTTTTTTTTTCCTTTGTTGGCATGAAATAGAGCTGAAAATAAAAGCAGACTTTCTTTTAACAAGATAGTATTAACAGGCTTGCAGAGTATTTCCCTGTGGATTTCTGCTTAGCACGGTGATACCACAAAGAGCTCTAATCTGGAGGTATGGGTTGTTCCCTAGCTTAGAAGGAGGTCAATCCTGGAGAGTAAGTACCGTGAGGTACAAAAGGATCCTTTGGATTGGAAGAATAAGCATTCATTACTTTCATTTATGTAAAACAACAAAATGAACTTTCTCCTATACTGACTGACCTTGGCCCCTGGAGTTCAGAGTGTTTGCATCTCACACCAGAAGCTTCCTCAGAGGACCCAAAGAAGTACTTTTTACTTCCGCCAAATTTCAGCTGAGGTGACTGCTATCTTTTCATCATTTGCTGTGTGTTTGTAGTTAAATCATTTAAGTTTCAGAGTTTGCAGATCTCCAATGGAAAAAGTGACCACCAGCACATCAAATAGTCAACCCCTGGCAGTGTAATCTTTTAGTGAAAAGTTGTAGGGCTTCTGCAACCTGGTTAGGGGAGTTAGAAAAGGAAACAGAAAAGACTTGAGCCTTTAGCTTCCGACCTGAAATCAGACTTGGGCCACACAGTTCTATGGTTTCTGATGATTTCATTTACAGCTAGAAATAGGCTGGATGGCCAGGAATACTACTTGCTTCCCCCATGCATGGTCCATGATAGTGATTGATGGACTGCTTAGAAAGAATAGGTGGATAATCCTAACAGCAAATAACCTCAAGTGAATAAACATGACCCACCTCTGTGTATGAGAGAGAAATGCAGAGGCCAGCACAATTCACCTTGACAGAAAATTCCAAAGTTGGGGAATATCAGGACCGCTTCTTCCTGGCGTCCTGGGGAAGAAACAAAACCCGGAGTACTGGGGATTGGGCCCAGGGCCTCATGCATGCTCTACCACTGAGTTCTACCCCCTCGGCAACCTAGATCCTTCAGAAACCCTTTGGTGACGCCAATATCTGAGCCTGCTCTCTGTGTCAGGATAATCAGATGTTTCCAATTCTGCTGTTAATTCCCTACATGAAGCGCTTCCTCTTTAGGCACGGCTATACCAAAAGAAAGGTAGCTTAGCCCGGCACGGTGGTTTATGCCTGTAATCAGAACTTTGGGAGGCTGAGGCGGGTGGATCACAAGGTCAGGAGTTCAAGACGAGCCTGGACAAGATGGTGAAACCCTGTCTCTACTGAAAATATGAAAATTAGCCAGGCGTGGTGGCAGGTGCCTGTAATCCTAGCTACTCGGGAGGCTGAAGTACAGAATTGCTTAAACCCAGGAGGTGGAGGTTGCAGTGAGCCGAGATCATGCCACTGCACTCCAACCTGGGTGACAGAGCGAGAGTCTGTCTCAAAAACAAGAACAACAACAAAAGGTAGCTTAGTGGTAAAAATAAAGGCACTGTTCCTGATTTGTGGTCAGCCCAAGATCAACTCACCACAAGGCGGGCTCTCCATCTTGTTAGACTTCCTGGAGGCATACTTCCATTCTATCATTTGAGTGTGTCCTGGTATACGACATTCTCTGCAAATTTTCTGATCATAATTTTCTGTAATCTTTTGACACTTGGAAGCATGTTGGTGTCTCATATAGTCAAAAATAAAACCTGACTCAAGTGTGTGTGAAAATACCCTAAAACTGAATACAAATAGAGGCAAACTAAAATTGCATTGTGAAACAATAACATAATCCAACTGAAAAGGAAAGGACTGATCTATGAAAATGGTTTATACAGTTTGTTGTTCTAATCGTAAGATTAAAAAGAATTGCAACAAATCTTGAATTCTGTATCAGGGTTATTTTTGTAGAGCTAGGGCTGTAAGAATTCTGAGATTTTGTGTGAATTTCAGGATTGGGAAATGAGTGTGTGTGAGCAAGTGTGTTGTTGGAACCAGACTGTCACTGTAACAGAAAGAAGGTAAAGAATAGTCCTGTGGTGTTGATGGGAATTGGAGGCATCAGTATGAAATTATACATATGTAATTTTATAGGCTGGGCACGGTGGCTCACGCTTGTAATCCAACACTTTGGAGGCCGAGACGGCAGCTGCCTTGAGGTCAGGAGTTCCAGAACAGCCTGGCCAACATGGTGAAACCCCGTCTCTACTAAAAATACAAAAATTAGCCAGATGTGGTGGTGTGTGCCTGTAGTCCCAGCTACTCGGAAGCCTGAGCAGGAGAATCACTTGAACTTGGGAGGCGGACATTGCAGTGAGCCAAGATCCCACCACTGAACTCCGCCTGGCAACTTAGCCTTTTCTCAAAAAACAAAAAAAAGTAAAATTTCCCTGCAGATCTGTCTGCTAACTAGGTCTAGAAGAAATACCTCAGAAACAATGAACAAAGATAATAATGTTTTGATTTTCAAATACCATTCCCTACTAAAGGCACCAGAGATAATAATAGAAAGTAGCTACTAGTGTCAACTACACTGACTCCAGGACTGGGCCAGGGAAACTACAAGGTGAAGCTAAGATATCTTGCTGTGCCAGAATGATGGGGATGATTGAAAAGAACACAGAAGTGGGCTTGAAGGAATCTCATTGGACCAAATCTGACACACTTTGAGCATTAATGATGACAATAAGTGATTATCAATCTTGGGAACTAAATAAATAAATATGGAAGATGGAACACTTTCCTTACAGTGGGATGCCAGCTAATATTGTGGAAGAAGGATAAAATTTGAAAATCCCCATTAGAAAATTAGAAAATCTGGACACCATCAGAATGCTGATAAGTGCAGGCATTAATTTATAAGTCAATGCTAAAAGTATAGGTAGAATTTTGGTGAGGATCAGGATATTTATATAGTCTCAGAGTATTTCCCTAGAGCTTACTTATTGATTACAATGGGGAAGATGATATTTTTGCAGGGAAGAAAAAGCAGCTACAAACTTAACCAAATGATCAAAGCTAACTTCACTAATAATGGGGAAAACTGACACACATGCCTCTTGTGTGATAGAAGATAACATGATTTTTGTGACATTTCTCCCAGTTTCCATAACCTTAATCTTATCATAAGTAGCAAAAATTAAGAAACATTCCATAAAACCACTGGCATATACCTTCAAAAACATCAATGTTGTGAAAGACACGATTGAGCAACTGTTCTAAATTAAAGAGACTAAGAGTCAAGACAATTAGATTCACATGTGTCTGTGAAATGGCTCCTAGCTTGAGAGAAAATTTCTATAAAGATTGTATGATACAATTAGTTAAATTTTTAAGATAATATATAGATATACTATTTTATCAAGTTAAGTTTACTGAACTTGAATTGTCTGTGTTAAGGAATTGATCTTGTTTTAAGAAATACACAATGATGAATTAGAGATTAAAAAGATATAAGTCAGAAAATCATTATCAAATAGTTTATAGAAACAATCTTTGAGATATATATATCTCAAAGTATGTATATATATATATATATACTATATATATGTGTATTGTGTGTTGTGGTATATATTATATGGTGTGTGTGTGTGTGTATATATTCCTGTTGGGAGCAAGCCCCCGAAATCTGCCATAAACTGGCCCCAAAACTGCCCAAAACCAAACCTCTGCAGCACTGAACATGTTCATAATGGCTCTATCCCAAGCTGGAGGGTGTAGGTTTATGGGAATGAGAGCAGGAACACCTGGCCCACCCAGGGCAGAAAACCACTTAAAGGCATTTTTAACCACAAACAATAGCATGAGCGATCTGTGCCTTAAGGACATGCTCCTGCTGCAGTTAACTAGCCCAACCTATTCCTTTAATTCGGCCCATCCCTTCGTTGCCCATAAGGTTACTTTTAGTTAATTTAATATCTATAGAAACAATGCTAATGACTGGTTTGCTGTTAATAAATATGTGGGTAAATCTCTGTTCAGGCTCTCAGCTCTGAAGCTTTGAGACTCCTGATTTCCCACTTCACACCTCTATATTTCTGTGTGTGTCTTTAATCCTGTAGTGCCACTGGGTTAGGGTCTCCCTGACTGAGCTGGTCTTGGCATATTCCACTGTTGCTGATTGTTTGGTTGAAGAGCAAGATGTCGGAAATGATCCCAAGATGTGGACAATATGTGCTTCTCAGGTGGTCCCATTCCATTTTAAATGTTTCCAGGCAGGGACAAAGATACAAATTTCTCAGTATATTCAAATCTAACAGGTGTTTTATTCTATTTTCCTGCTACACTCCCTGTGTGAGTCAATCAACTAAGGACATCTGAAGGAGACAGAATTTAATTCTCAGAGTCAGGAAGTGATGAGAGACTGCTTTGGTAGGAAAGTAATAGTAAATTTCTTCTTCTTGCATAAATAAAGAAGAAAAAGAAAGAAGAGACAGAGACAGGGAAGAAATAGAAGCATAACAATCCTAAATATGTATCCACCAAACAGCAGAGCTGCAACATATGTAAAGATAAAAATACAGTTAACTTTAAAAGAAATAACAAATCCACAATTACTTTGGAACTTCAAAACTTCTCTCATAATGATTGATAGAACAACTAAACAGAAAATCAGCAGAATGTTGAAGAATAGGCCAGGTTGGTGGCTCACGCCTGTAATCCCAGCACTTTGGGAGTCTGGGGCAGGGGAATCATGAGTCAGGAGTCAAGATCAACCTGGCTAACATGGGTGAAACCCAGTCTCTACTAAAAATACAAAAAAATTAGCCAGGCGTGGTGGAGGTGCCTGTAGTCCCAGCTACCCAGGAGGCTGAGGCAGGAGAATGGCATTGAACCAGGAGGCAGAGTTGCAGTGAGCCGAGATGCAGCACTGCATCCAGCCTGAACAACAGAGTGGACTCCATCTCAAAAAAAATATATATATTGGAAAACTCAAACTCAAAATCATCTTCAGCCACAGAATTCAGGTTAACATTTATAAAACAGTCCACACAAGAAGAGCAGAAACACACATGTCAAATCCACACAGATATAGGTCAAGGTAAAACATATCCTGGCCATAAAACAAACCTCAACAAATTAAAAGAATTAACCAATATGGTATGTTGCCTGACCACAATGTAATTAAACTAAAAATCGGGTCACAAAAAGACGACAGAAAAATATCCAAATGCTTGAAAATGAACAACACATACTAAACAGTTGCATAAGACAAAGAGAAACGCATAGTAGACATCAAAAAATAAAGTTAACCTGAATAAAACTGAAAATACAATATATTAAAAATTTCCAAGACATCCTAAAGGAGTGCAGAGAGAATATACAGCACTAAGTGCACACATTAGAAAAGAAAAAAAAGGCCCAAATCAGTCCTCTAACTCTTACTTTGAAGAAACCAGGTGGGAAAAAGAGCAAAATAACCCAAAGCAAATAGAAGAAAGAAATAATAAAAAATAAAGCAGAAATCAATGAAATGCAACACCCACACACACACAAAATAGAAAAAACAAACAAAAGCTAGTTCCTTTCAAGATCAATAAAAGAAGAACTCTAGCAAGACAGAAATTTTCAGCAGAGAATGACACATTTACCAACATCAGGAATAAAAGAGGAGATCACTGTAGACTCAGACAACATCAAGAGCATAAGGATGCTGGGTGCGGTGGCCCACGCCTGTAACCCCAGCACTTTGGGAGGCTGAGGTGGGCGGATCATTTGAGGCCAAGAGTTCCAGACCAGCCATGGCCAACATGGCAAAACCCCGTCTCTATTAAAAAGTCAAAAATTAACCAACCATGGTGGCGCATGCCTGTAATCTCAGCTACTTGGAAGGGTGAAGCATGAGAATCACTTAAACCCGAGAGACAGAGGTTGCAGTGAGAAGAGATGGCACCACTGTATTCCAGCCTCAGCGAAGAATGAGACCCTGTCTCACAAAAACAAACAAAAAAAACCCCAAAAACCTCTATGGGGGGAGGGGAGGAGATCTCTTAGAACTAAAAATGAAATACAGCAAGGTCACAGGATAAAAGTCTACAGAAATAAATTATATCTCCAAATGGCAATGAACATGTGGATAGTGAAATTTAAAATGTAATACCCTGTATTCCTAATAGCTAGAAGAGAAAATTTGGAATATTCCCAATGCAAAGAAATGAGAACTATCTGAGGCGATGGATTGCTAATTCCCCATATTTAATTATTACAGATTGTACGCATCAAAACACCTCTCTGTGCCTCACAAATATGTGCAATCATTATGTGTCAAGTAAACATAATTTAAAAAATACATTTTTTAGGGCCGTAGTGGCGGTTCCCGGGACCGGGGCCTTTTGTTTGGAGTGTCTGCGTGTTTGAGTGTGGGCGGGGCCGGAGCCACCAGGTAGTCGGCCTTCCCAAGCTTGCTCCATCCCAGCCGCCCCTCGCGGGGGTGGGGGACCGCCCTGTGGGCCGGGCATCCCCTCAGGCGCTGCCGCCCCGCCCAGCCTGAGGGGAGGAACCCGCCAGGCCTCACCTAGCGGCCCAGCCACCTCCGGAGTTGCAGCCTCTGCTCTCAGTGCTCCAGACCCGAGGCCGTCCCTTGCCCTGGGCCGAGGCCATGAAGATCAAAGATGCCAAGAAACCCTCTCTCCCATGGTTTGGCATGGACATTGGGGGAACTCTAAAAACTCTCGTACTTTGAACCTATTGCTATCACAGCAGAGGAAGAACAAGAAGTTGAGAGTTTAAAAAGTATTCAAAAATATTTGATTTCTAATGTAGCATATGGATCCACCGGCATTAGGGATGTACACCTTGAACTGAAAGATTTAACACTTTTTGGCCGAAGAAGAACTTGCACTTTATCAGGTTTCCAACCCAGGAACTGCCTACTTTTATCCAAATGGGAAGAGATAAAAACTTCTCAACATTGCAAACGGTGCTATGTGCTACAGGAGGTGGTGCCTAC
>NW_022097555.1:0-103524 GCF_006542625.1 Nomascus leucogenys
TCTCTGTCCTCTCCATCTCCTGCCAGACCACTGGGATCCAGGGGATGAGGTCGATGAGACCATTGAGGTTGCCTCCTGGGATGGAGAAAGGAATAGGAGTGGATATAAAGGGACAAACAGAAAACAGCCACTGGTATCCATAAGAATGTTTTGCACATGAAAAGAGCTGAAACTCAGAGAGATTTTGACGCATGCCTAACCTACAGAACCACGGGTGGAACTGCATGGCCAGCCCAGCCCACAGGGTCTGACTCTGATTGCTTTGGAGGGAGGCTCCAGACTGCCACTTGCCTTTGGCAACATGCGGGAAGGTTCAAGGAGGAAGAATGCACTTTTAAAATCACAGTGTAATGAGGATGTATGCCTACTCTCTCCAACCTTCTTTTACAAAAACAGGATGGAGAATATGATGAACCCTAACTTGGCACACATGGTCTGGGAAGGAAAGTCCCTTACTATTTTCACTTCCTAAGGACTCAGATCCCGGGTCCCAGCCCCTTCTTAGAAGAGCAGCCCTCACTCAGAAGCCAAGCCAGCGCCCAGGATAGTGCCCGGTCTACAGGTGCAAGTAGGTGCTTCATCTATAGTATTTCAACTCATGTCAAAGCCCCAGAGAAACCTGTGCTGATCAGAAAACAACGGAATTTTTAGAGACCTGCTTGGTGAGATAACTGCAATTGCATGAACCCCCTATGGGGGGTGGACTCATAGGGTGTGATGAGGTTTTGTCATGGATGGAGTTGGGGATGGGGCTTTAGACTGGAGTCAGCTTGATTTGGTCAGAATTCGTCCACTGGAAAATCGCTGATCAATTTGACACACACGTGAGTTGTTCCCGAAACCACACATGCATGAGATGTTTGTCCATGGTCTTATTTGTCTGAAACACAAGATCCTTTGCTAAAGCAGTGAGCTTGAACAGCGTGCGGGGAAGTCATGGGTTCTGTATACTCAGTATGTTTTGCAAGTTGCAATTTCTTGAGTTTTCCATTTCTCACTCTGGTAGTCTTCATAATGATGAACTATGAAGTCATTTTCATCTTAACCCCCAGTTTATAGATGAAAGAACTAAGGCATAGAGAGATGTACTGTCTTACCCACACTCACAGAACCAAATCTTGGCTGGGACCACATGCTGACTCCAGTCTAAAGCACCCCCCACCACAATCCCATCCACACAAAACCTCATCACACCCCAAGAGTCCACCAGACATAGGGGATTCACACAATGGCAGTTCGTCAGTCAGAGGGCTCTCTTGCCAAGCAGGTCTCTAAAAATTCCACTAGGTTTTCTGCCCAGGCTTACAGAGTGAGGGTGGGTGTGAGTCCAGACAGTTGGGCTCTAAAATACATGCTTTTAACCACAATGACTGACATCCTTTCTACTAGATTCTAACTTGTGCTTCTAGTTCTTACCCTCTCACCAAAGACACATCCATTTGCTCTGACAGTCATTGTTTGTCTAAGAAGACTGATAGAACACATACCCTCTGCTGATAGAACATGTGTACCCTCTGTTGGTAGAACCCTCACCTTCTGTTGGTAGAACACTTACCCTCTGCTGGTAGAACCCTTACCCTCTGCTGATAGAACATGTACCCTCTGCTGACAGAACATGTACCCCCTGCTGATAGATGCTGATAGAACCATTACCCTCTACTGGCTCTAAAGGGGGTACAGGCATGGACAGGGTTGGGAGTCCCACCCTGAGTAAGGCACGGTACCAGGCACTTGTTTTCTTGCTGTTTCGTGCTCAGTCTCTGACTAAATGCACTTCTAGTTCCACAGCAACTTTATAAACACCTGCCCCAAACCCCTCTTAGGAGTTTATATGTGCTTGCCTGCAGCTTAGTAGAAAGAGCACCATTCTTGGAGCCATAATGCTGGCCTGGGGTATGGTCCTGGTTCTATCTGCTGTGTGGCATCTTCCCTGACCTTCCTGTGCCTTGGTTTGCCAGCCCAACAAGGACCCTCCGGGTTGTTAAAGAGCATAAGGATCTCCTATGGTGGATGACTCGTGGCAGGCTCACCGAGTGCAGGACTGTCCTGAGCACCAATCTGTGTAGGGACTAGGTAATCTCAGGCCAACCCCGTGACGGGGTCGCTTGCTGTCAACAACATCTCCACTTGATAGATGAGGAAACCGAGGCACAGAAAAGCTAAGTTGCTTGCCCAGAGCTGCATGAATAAAGGTTTAGAGTCAAGATCTAAACCCTGCCAGTGCACATAGAAAGTCCTGGCTCTTAGCACACAATGCCACATGCTAGGCCTGCCCTGGGGCTGCCTCAGGAGGAATGGCGCCCACACACCCAGAGGGGTCTTGCATCCTTCCTCCTCCTGCGCGATGTTTTTCAGGGTGCCCCATTCTCCCAAGTTTACTTTCTCCCCTCCAATTTCCAGCTCTCTTTCTGCACTGGTGCTTTCTGGGCTCTAGGCAGTGCCTCCCATCCCCCTTGTCTGGGGCTGGAGGCTGAGGACTTTGCTCCAGGCAGACTTGTGGTCTATAAATAGAGAGCCCGGAGTGGAAAAGGCTCTGCCATAGTAAGCCATTCAGGCCTGCTGTTGCCGTGGACTTTTCAGAAATGCAATTTCTATTGAGAAACTCATTTCCAGAATGCAAAGGCTTAGCAAGACCATAAAGCCCCTTTGATTACTTGGACGGAATTGCCAGGGCCATGGCAGTCACATTCAAGCTTCCAAAGAATCTGGTTTGCCTTTCTTTTCCTCCAGAGAAATATGTGATAATTGACAATTTTGGTCAGAAAATCCAAAAGAAGACATTAAAGCAACATTGCCCTCTTCTGATTATGCCTTGCCTGCCTCTGCCTGTGCTTCTCCCTTCACATCCCCTGCTCTTCCCCATTACTGGCACTTAGGCCCACAGCATCAGGGTATGTGATGCTTCTGTCCCAGCAAGGGGCGCTGACAGTCAAACACTTCATGGAGGAGCTGGGATTGGAACCCAGGCCTGTTGCATTAACCCTAACACCATTGATCCTTCTTAGTCAAGCCTCTTTTCCGAAGGCAGAGAGCCCCCATGGGTCTACCTGCTCCAGCTCGCTGTTCTTTCCCACAGCCCTCAGGATGAGGAGGCTGTTTCCAAAAGGCAGTCTTCATGCCCTCAGGGTGAGAGACACATCCCTCCTCCAGCCCTCTTCTCATTGATACCCATTCATGCATTCGACTGGGAAAACAATTAACTTTGATCATTTGGACATTTTAATGGACAGTAAATTGGTTTAGATGAGATTGGTTCCGGAACTTGAGTTCAACAATGTCAGAAAGAGAATTGGGTAAAATCAAATAATACACAGTAACACCAAGAAAGTGCTTTTGTTTCTGAAGCTACTGGAACTTTAGTCAGAGAAATGCCACACAATTGTAAAGGGCGTGCATTCTGAGCTTAAAACCAGGCTCGACCATTTGCAGAATGTGTGACTTAGGGCAGGTTCATTGACATTTTTATGCCTCAGTTTCTTCATCTGTGAAATGTATAACATACATTATAGGCATTGCTACAAAGGTGAAACTTGTTCACACATGTAAACTACTTAAACCAGGAGCTGGAATCAAATGCTAAATAACAATAGAAATAATAGGAGAAAAGGATGCAACATTTTATAATTATATTATTGTTGTTGACTAAGGGCAAACTTGTCTCTCTCTAAGCCAATTTTATTCAAACATTTTTCTATTTCATAACCATATTTGGAAGGCTTGCAATAGAGCCAGTCCTGGGCTGGTTCAAGAAGCAGATCTAAACATAGACACCTGTGCCCTGGACCATGTGGCACACATGAGATGACAGGCTTTGGAAACTGTATTCACTCACCATGGACTGTCTTGCGTGGAGCAGCTCACTGACGTCCTTTCCTGAGGCCAAATGTAGTAACACCATACTCCTTATGGTCTCACTCAATCCCTGTGCCATGCTGTGAGCTGTATGTATTATCACCATCATTGTTCTGCAAAGAGAAAACATGCCAAAATAGGTAAAATAATTTATAAAATGGTATAGTTAGGTTTCAAGCTCAGGTGATTCAACTCCCAAGCCTGTGTTGCTTATAGGAATGTAACACTGTTCCCCCCAGGTTCCTGAGAAGAGCCCACTCCTTCAAGGGGGGTGGGGCAGGGCCCACTGGCATCCCTAGGACAGCTGGCCTTCAAATGCGTAATTGTGCCCAGGGCACGTGTGTGGGGATGTTTGCTGTAACAAATCAACATTAGTTATGATTGCAATCAGAGGAAAACCACATAAATGTCATCAACAGGAAGACGGATAAGAAATAACTTTATTACCTTTTTTTATTATACTTTAAGTTCTAGGGTACATGTGCACAACACACAGGTTTGTTATGTATGTGTACATGTGCCATGTTGGTGTGCTGCACCCATTAACTCGTCATTTACATTAGGTATATCTCCTAATGCTATCGCTTCCCCCTCCCCCCACCCTATGACAGGCCCCAGTGTGTGATGTTCCCGACTCTGTGTCCAAGTGTTTTCATTTTTCAATTCCCACCTATGACTGAGAACATGTGGTGTTTGGTTTTTTGTCCTTGCGACAGTTTGCTCAGAATGATGGTTTCCAGCTTCATCCATGTCCCTACAAAGGACATGAACTCATCCTTTTTTATGGCTGCATAGTATTCCATGGTGTATATGTGCCACATTTTCTTAATCCAATCTACCATTGATGGACATTTGGGTTGGTTCCAAGTCTTTGCTATTGTGAATAGTGCCGCAGTAAACATACGTGTGCATGTGTCTTTATAGTAGCATGATTTATAATCCTTTGGGTATATACCCAGAAATGGGATGGCTGGGCCAAATGGTATTTCTAGTTCTAGATCCTTGAGGAATTGCCACACTGTCTTCCACAATGGTTGAACTAGTTTACAGTCCCACCAACAGTGTAAAAGTGTTCCTATTTCTCCACATCCTCTCCAGCACCTGTTGTTTCCTGACTTTTTAACGATCGCCATTCTAACTGGTGTGAGATGGTATCTCATTATGGTTTTGATTAGCATTTCTCTGATGACCAGCAATGATGAGCACTTTTTCATGTGTCTGTTGGCTGCATAAATGTCTTCTTTTGAGAAGTGTCTGTTCATGTCCTCTGCCCACTTTTTGATGGGGTTGTTTGTTTTTTTCTTGTAAATTTGTTTGAGTTCATTGTAGATTCTGGATATTAGCCCTTTGTCAGATGAGTAGGTTGCAAAAATTTTCTCCCATTCTGTAGGTTGCCTGTTCATTCTGATGATAGTTTCTTTTGCTGTGCAGAAGCTCTTTAGTTTAATGAGATCCCATTTGTCGATTTTGGCTTTTGTTGCCATTGCTTTTGGTGTTTTAGACATGAAGTCCTTGCCCACGCCTATGTCCTGAATGGTATTGCCTAGGTTTTCTTGTAGGATTTTAATGGTTTTAGGTCTAACATATAAGTCTTTAATCCATCTTGAATTAATTTTTGTATAAGGTGTAAGGAAGGGATCCAGTTGCAGCTTTCTACATATGGCTAGCCAGTTTTCCCAGCACCATTTATTAAATAGGGAATCCTTTCCCCATTTCTTGTTTTTGTCAGGTTTGTCAAAGATCAGATAGTTGTAGCTATGCGGCATCATTTCTGAGGGCTCTGTTCTGTTCCATTGATCTATGTCTCTGTTGTGGTACCAGTACCATGCTGTTTTGGTTACTGTAGCCTTGTAGTATAGTTTAAAGTCAGGTAGCGTGATGCCTCCAGCTTTGTTCTTTTGGCTTAGGATTGACTTGGCGATGTGGGCTCTTTTTTGGTTCCATATGAACTTTAAAGTAGTTTTTTCCAATTCTGTGAAGAAAGTCATTGGTAGCTTGATGGGGATGGCATTGAATCTATAAATTACCTTGGGCAGTATGGCCATTTTCACGATATTGATTCTTCCAACCCATGAGCATGGAATGTTCTTCCATTTGTTTGTATCCTCTTTTATTTCATTGAGCAGTGGTTTGTAGTTCTCCTTGAAGAGGTCCTTCACATCCCTTGTAAGTTGGATTCCTAGGTATTTTATTCTCTTTGAAGCAATTGTGAATGGGAGTTCACTCATGATTTGGCTCTCTGTTTGTCTGTTATTGGTGTACAAGAATGCTTGTGATTTTTGTACATTAATTTTGTATCCTGAGACTTCGCTGAAGTTGCTAATCAGCTTAAGGAGATTTTGGGCTAAGACAGTGGGGTTTTCTAGATATACAATCATGTCATCTGCAAACAGGGACAATTTGACTTCCTCTTTTCCTAATTGAATACCTTTTATTTCCTTCTCCTGCCTGATTGCTCTGGCCAGAACTTCCAGCACTATGTTGAACAGGAGCGGTGAGAGAGGGCATCCCTGTCTTGTGCCAGTTTTCAGAGGGAATGCTTCCAGTTTTTGCCCATTCAGTATGATATTGGCTGTGGGTTTGTCGTAGATAGCTCTTATTATTTTGAGATACGTCCCATCAATACCTAATTTATTGAGAGTTTTTAGCATGAAGGGTTGTTGAATTTTGTCAAAGGCCTTTTCTGCATCTATTGAGATAATCATGTGGTTTTTGTCTTTGGTTCTGTTTATATGTTGGATTACATTTATTGATTTGCGTATGTTGAACCAGCCTTGCATCCCAGGGATGAAGCCCACTTGATCATGGTGGATAAGCTTTTTGATGTGCTGCTGGATTCGGTTTGCCAGTATTTTATTGAGGATTTTTGCATCAATGTTCATCAAGGATATTGGTCTGAAATTCTCTTTTTTGGTTATGTCTCTGCCAGGTTTTGGTATCAGGACGATGCTGGCTTCATAAAATGTGTTAGGGAGGATTCCCTCTTTTTCTATCGATTGGAATAGTTTCAGAAGGAATGGTACCAGTTCCTCCTTGTACCTCTGGTAGAATTCGGCTGTGAATCCATCAGGTCCTGGACTCTTTTTGGTTGGTAAGCTATTGATTATTGCCACAATTTCAGAACCTGTTATTGGTCTATTCAGAGATTCAACTTCTTCCTGGTTTAGTCTTGGGAGGGTGTATTTGTCGAGGAATTTTTCCATTTCTTCTAGATTTTCTAGTTTATTTGCATAGAGGTGTTTGTAGTATTCTCTGATGGTAGATTGTATTTCTGTGGGATCGGTGGTGATATCCCCTTTTTCGTTTTTTATTGCATCTATTTGATTCTTCTCTCTTTTCTTCTTTATTAGTCTTGCTAGCGGTCCATCAATTTTGTTGATCTTTTCAAAAAACCAGCTCCTGGATTCATTAATTTTTTGAAGGTTTTTTGTGTCTCTATTTCCTTCAGTTCTGCTCTGATTTTAGTTATTTCTAGCCTTCTGCTAGTTTTGAATGTGTTTGCTCTTGCTTTTCTAGTTCTTTTAATTGTGATGTTAGGGAGTCAATTTTGGATCTTTCCTGCTTTCTCTTGTGGGCATTTAGTGCTATAAATTTCCCTCTACACACTGCTTTGAATGTGTCCCAGAGATTCTGGTATGTTGTGTCTTTGTTCTCGTTGGTTTCAAAGAACATCTTTATTTCTGCCTTCATTTCATTATGTACCCAATAGTCATTCAGGAGCAGGTTGTTCAGTTTCCATGTAGTAGAGCGGTTTTGAGTGAGTTTCTTAATCCTGAGATCTAGTTTGATTGCACTGTGGTCTGAGAGACAGTTTGTTATAATTTCTGTTCTTTTACATTTGCTGAGGAGAGCTTTACTTCCAACTATGTGGTCAATTTTGGAATAGGTGTGGTGTGGTGCTGAAAAAAATGTATATTCTGTTGACTTGGGGTGGAGAGTTCTGTAGATGTCTATTAGGTCCACTTTATGTAGAGCTGAGTTCAATTCCTGGATATCCTTGTTAACTTTCTGTCTCGTTGATCTGTCTAATGCTGACAGTGGGGTGTTAAAATCTCCCATTATTATTGTGTGGGAGTTTAAGTCCCTTAGTAGGTCACTCAGGACTTGCTTTATGAATCTGGGTGCTCCTGTGTTGGGTGCATATATATTTAGGATAGTTAGCTCTTCTTGATGAATTGATCCCTTTACCATTATGTAATGGCCTTCTTTGTCTCTTTTGATCTTTGTTGGTTTAAAGTCTATTTTATCAGAGACTAGGATTGCAACCCCTGCCTTTTTTTGTTTTCCAGTTGCTTGATAGATCTTCCTCCATCCCTTTATTTTGAGTCTATGTGTGTCTCTGCACGTGAGATGGGTTTCCTGAATACAGCACACTGATGGGTCCTGACTCCTTATCCAGTTTGCCAGTCTGTGTCTTTTGATTGGAGCATTTAGCCCATTTACATTTAACGTTAATATTGTTATGTGTGAATCTGATCCTGTCATTATGATGTTAGTTGGTTATTTTGCTTGTTAGTTGCTATAGTTTCTTCCTAGTCTCGATGGTCTTTACAATTTGGCATGTTTTTGCAGTGGCTGGTACCGGTTGTTCCTTTCCATGTTTAGTGCTTCCTTCAGGAGCTCTTTTAGGGCAGGCCTGGTGGTGACAAAATCACTCAGCGTTTGCTTGTCTGTAAAGTGTTTTATTTCTCCTTCACTTATGAAGCTTAGTTTGGCGGGATAGGAGATTCTGGGTTGAAAATTCTTTCTTTAAGAATGTTGAATATGGCCCCCACTCTCTTCTGGCTTGTAGAGTTTCTGCTGAGAGATCAGCTGTTAGTCTGATGGGCTTCCCTTTGTGGGTAACCCGACCTTTCTCTCTGGCTGCCCTTAATATTTTTTCTTTCATTTCAACTTTAGTGAATCTGACAATAATGTGTCTTGGAGTTGCCCTTCTCGAGGAATATCTTTGTGGCGTTCTCTGTATTTCCTGAATCTGAATGCTGGCCTGCCTTGCTAGATTGGGGAAGTTCTCCTGGATAATATCTTGCAGAGTGTTTTCCAACTTGGTTCCATTCTCCCCATCATTTTCAGGTACACCAATCAGACATAGGTTTGGTCTTTTCACATAGTCCCAAATTTCTTGGAGGCTTTGTTCATTTCTTTTTATCCTTTTTTCTCTAAACTTCCCTTCTCTCTTCATTTCATTCATTTCATCTTCCATCAGCGATACCCTTTCTTCCAGTTCATCACATCTGCTACTGAGGCTTCTGCAATGTTCGCGTAGTTCTCGAAACTTGGCTTTCAGCTCCATCGGCTCCTTGAAGCCCTTCTCTCCATTGGTTATTTTAGTTATCCATTCTTCTAATTTTTTTTCAAAGTTTTTAACTTCTTTGCTGTTGTTTTGAATTTCCTCTCCTAGCTCAGAGTAGTTTGATCGTCTGAAGCCTTCTTCTCTCAACTCATCAAAGTCATCCTCCATCCAGCTTTGTTCCGTTGCTGGTGAGGAACTGCGTTCCTTTGGAGGAGGAGAGGTGCTCTGTTTTTTAGAGTTTCCAGTTTTTTTGGTCTGTTTTTTCCCCATCTTTGTGGTTTTATCTACTTTTTGTCTTTGATGATGGTGATGTACAGATGGGTTTTTGGTGTGGATGTCCTTTCTGTTTGTTAGTTTTCCTTCTACCAGACAGGACCCTCAGCTGCAGGTCTGTTGGAGTTTACTAGAGGTGCACTCCAGACCCTGTTTGGCTGGGTGTCAGCAGCGGTGGCTGCAGAACAGCGGATTTTCGTGAGACCACAAATTCAGCTGTCTGATAGTTCCTCTGAAAGTTTTGTCTCAGAGAAATACCGGGTTGAATGAGGTGTCAGTCTGTCCCTACTGGGGGGGTGCCTCCCAGTTAGGCTGCTCAGGGGTGAGGGACCCACTTTAGGAGGCAGTCTGACCGTTCTCAGATCTCCAGCTGCGTGCTGGGAGAACCACTACTCTCTTCAAAGCTGTCAGTCAGACAGGGACATTTAAGTCTGTGGAAGTTCTTGCAGAGTTTTTGTTTGTCTGTGCCCTGCCCCCAGAGGTGGAGCCTACAGAGGCAGGCAGGCCTCCTTGAGCTGTGGTGGGCTCCACCCAGTTCGAGCTTCCTGGCTGCTTTGTTTACCTAAGCAAGCCTGGGCAATGGCGGGCGCCCCTCCCCCAGCCTCGCTGCCGCCTCGCAGCTTGATCTCAGACTGCTGTGCTAGCAATTAGCGAGACTCCGTGGGCATAGGACCCTCCGAGCCAGGTGCGGGACACAATCTCCTAGTGTGCCGTTTTCCAGGCCTGTTGGAAAAGCGCAGTTAGGGTGGGACTGGCCCGATATTCCAGGTGCCGTCTGCTTCCCCTTTCTTTGACTAGGAAAGGGAACTCCCTGACCCCTTGCGCTTCCCGAGTGAGTGAATGCCTCGCCCTGCTTCGGCTTGCGCACAGTGCGCTTCACCGACTGTCCTGCACCCACTGTTAGGCACTCCCTAGTGAGATGAAACCAGTACCTCAAGCAGAAATGCAGAAATCACCGGTCTTCTGTGTCGCTGGGGCTGGGAGCTGGAGACCGGAGCTGTTCCTATTCGGCCATCTTGGCTCCACCCCCCTAAAAGTTCTATTTTTCTTTTTTCTTTTCTTTTTTTTCCATTTTAGTGTTTCTTCCTCGTCTTGAGATCCTCTGTTTTGACCAGCTGATTTCAGGGAGGTTTGCACGTGGCTTCTTGGGCTGGCCCTGACCCTACACATGTACCAGGAGTTGGCCAGTTACTAGCCCTCACAGGGGATGCCAGGAGAGGAGAGAGACTGTGCACTCAGAAATCCCATTTGTAGTGTGGCAAAGAATCTTACTCTGTGCTTTTCATCAAACTGAAATCATTATTCCACAGCTCTGTCTCCTCCCCAGCAACACTCATCAAAATGAGACTCAGACATTCCATAAGGGTGTTGGAAGAAATTGGAATCATAACTAGAGTCGGAATTAGTCATATCAAATTTTTATTTAAGGTTGATAACCTGCAGCATTGGCAGGGGTGCAGGGCAGCAAGCATTCTCATACCCTTTTGGTGGGAGAACAGATTGGACACACCTATTTGAGAAGTTACTTGGCAGTACCAATATATCACAAAGTGCCTACCCCTTAGCTTAGATATTCCATGTCTAGGCATTTATCCTGCAGAGATATTTGTATGTGTGCATCTTTAAAAGCATGTATAAGGATGTACATTGTAGTATCACTTATGACAATAAAAAATTAGAACAGACCACACGATCATAAGCACAAAATTAAGTGAATCACAAAATATCTGTATCATGGAATTCTACAAATTAATATGCATACAATATGTGTATGGTCTTAAAAATATAGTGATACTCAAATTAAGTGGAACAAGGCAAATTAAGTGGAAAAAATCTATTAGTCAATCACTGCATATTGAAAGATAAGAACACAGGCTCCCCAGGCCACCTATGTGGACGCCAGTTCCTGTCCTGACATTCACCAGCAGCTTGAACTTCATTCTGTGGTTTACTTCTGTGTCCTCCAATTTTCTTATCCATAAGGCAGGACAGAAACAAATAGTCCACCTCTTAGAGTTATTGTGAGACCACATGAGTGAAGGCCTGTCAGTGGCTGTAAGTAATCATGTATAGTCGCTGTTACTATTTGTATAACTTGCACAAAGTTATATATTTCCAAACATTTATAATTGTGCGGAAATATATAGGAAACAGTTAAAAATATGGTAAACTGAAAAACAGTGCCTTCTGGAAAAGGGATGGGGGTTGGGGACATGGAGGGCAAGGTATAGGAAGCTCCTTTTTTCCATCTTCTTTTAATGTATTGTGGTTTAGGACCATTATCTATGATGTTTTTTGTCCATTTACTGCTTCTTTTGGGCCCCTGCTGGGACCCAGGCATCTGCATGGATCAGATCTGTCAGAGCTTGTAGCCTAGTGAAGAAGATAAATAACCCTACAGTGGCAAAGATATACCTACATTGCAAATTATAGTAAATGTGATCCAGGAAAAGAACAAGATGCATCAACAAGAATAACATGGAGACCCAGGTTATATTTGCATGGTGGAGAGGGAGGAGGGATCCATGAAGACACGACATTTAAAAGACACCTGCAGGTCTCCATATGACCTTAGTCATAGAAAGGGAAAGGAGAGTATGTTCCAGGCAAGCAGAACAGTATTTGCAAAAGCTTTGAAGCTGGAGAAAGCGTGACACCTGAGAAGCCTTAAACACAGCCTAGGTGGGGGTGGCCAGGCTGAAGGAGCCTGCAGGGGCCCGTCTGCCAGAGTCTTCATAGCCCCGGCTCTGTCAAGCAGGGATTCCCCTCCTCCCCTACTCTCCCCAACCTTTTCTACTATTCACCTGCATCCCTGCCCAATGCCCAGCAGATGGCAGTATTGAGAAGGAGACATTGTGACATGAAGTCAGTGTCCTGGGCAGGGCTCTTATGGACACCTGCAGGGAAGAATGTTTCTTTCCCATTTTACTGATGGGGACATAGAAGCTGAGGACACATGTCCAAGGTCACACAGGGTTTGGAGCTCAGGTCTTGTGCCTCCAGGGCTCCCGAATCTAACCACTATGCATTTCTGCCTTAATAAATAAATAGCCAGGGACTTTAAAGAAATATGTGAATCTAATTATCAAAACTAATAATCGTTCCAGGAACCCTTGGGGCTGTATTCTTTCCCTTGTAAACCTCTCCAAGGCAGGTTTTAAAAATGAAACACTGGGTTCCTTGATGCCCGTCTTTCTAATCTCTGCGGTTTCCTTTTCAGACATCCGTGTTCACACCACATCCACGGATGCCCGTAAGTAGCAGCGGTGCCTCGGGGTGTCCAGCGTGCTTTGCCTAGCGAGCAATGTCCAGTGTGGCCTGGGGGCCTGGACTGGGTGGGGTGAGGGCTCAGCCCCATCGCGTTCATCACTGTCAGGCATCTGAGCTGCTGGGCTTGTCCTGAAAACGGGTGGAGAAAGGGCCTTGCAGGGAGCTGGCTCCAGGGTCAAGCAGGACATTCCAGGGGCCCAGAAGTCACCTCTCATAGCTAAGAGCAAAGGCCAGGCCTCTCTGGGAAAAGTTAATTATTCAGTAACATAGAGAGTAGCTGGTGGTTTTGAGGAGAACAGAATTATTTGAGATACCAGAACATGAGAGTCAGAGAGAGGCTGAGAGTCAGAGAGAGGCAAAGACGTTCCCCATGGATGCTGGCAGTGAAGGAGACCAGAGATAGGGGTGTCAAGAGGGGACCCCATTCTCAGGCTGTTCGGGGGACTGGAACCTGAGATGTAGCGTGGGGTGTGCCAGATGGACAGAGAGTGATGCTGGCTACTTCCACACACAAAAAAACACTTGGCAAGAAATAAAGCTTAGCACTGAAACCTCTAGAAACCTTTTTCTTCTCTTTTCATGAATGGCTCTTCAGAAAATAGGTGGTTTCAGGATCTCTATGCTGTTGGCTGAAGCCAGAAAACATGCCATTGTTTCTTTTGCTGCCTTCGATGCAGTTCTGCTGCTATTAGGGCTTGACATACGGGACAGCTGAGAGGCTGGGGTAGATGTCCATTTCAGCTGTTGCTATCTTCATTTATTCAATATTAAGTCACTTCCATTTTAAAAGCTTAAAAGAATGCTGCGTGTGATGCAAAAGAAGGAAGCAGGTAGAGAGACTGCGTCAGGTGCTAAAATCACTGCAGGAGAAGGAAGGATTTTGTGCTTGGGAAGCATAACAGGGAGATGGGGCATCCTAGGGCAGCACAGACTTAGGGAGAAGTGGGTGAGAGGCGTCTGTGGGAAAGAGCAGGTGCACAGGGCTCTGGCTGTGAGCCTTTCCAGAAGGGGGAGAAGGCCCTGATGTTAAAGGAGCCCTCTTGTCACTGAGCTGTCAACCATTAGAGGGCACTGCCTCACTGCCCACCTGTCCTTGAAAATGTTCCTTCTGTTTCTTCGCTGAGACCTAGTTTTCTCAATTATAAAATTGGGACAATAAAAATACACTTTCAGGATTAAATGCAAATAACAGGATATTTACACTTTACATAAAACATTTAGAACTCTGCTCCACTCTGGCAGAGACAGGCACTCACTGCATGAGGGACACCGCACCTCTCTCACCTGCAGGGCGGGTACTCACTGCATGAGGGACACAGCACCTCCCTCACCTGCAGGGCAGCACTCACTGCATGAGGGACACAGCACCTCCCTCACCTGCAGGGCAGCACTCACTGCATGAGGGACACCGCACCTCCTCACCTGCAGGGCAGCACTCACCGCATGAGGGTGCAGCACCTCCCTCACCTGCAGGGCCGTCGCTCACTGTCTGAGGAGCTCCCTTACCTGCCTGCCACCCTGTCTTCTCACCTGCTCTCCCAGAGAGGGGCTTGGAAGGGCAGAGCACCCTATGCAGCAGCTCAGCTCCGGGCGTTTTCCTGGCACTGCTGCAGCCAAGCCTCCTAACAGCCCTGAGGGAGTGGCACCTGTGTCCATCTTACAGGTGATGGTCCTGCAGCTCAGAGGTGCTAGGGAACTTGCCAAGAAGGCCCTACCTGCGAGATAGGAATTAGGGGCTAGTGTGTCAGCCATAGCGTGCTGAATGGAGCGTCTGTACCGCCGTTGCTTCAGCTCCGGCTGGCTGTCCTGCGCAAGGGGCTTCCCATCACACTGCCTGTCCCTTCCACTGGTCACCTGCCTTTCCTGGACCACCTCCATGTATTGCCTCCCCCTGCCACTGACATCTGTGGGCCTCCCTCCCTCAGGTCCACCCTGAGCCCCTCAGGGTTGAGACAAGCCTACATGTCCAGGCTCTCCTTAAAGGAATTGCTCTGTAAAAACACAATTTCCAGAGCATTCCACTGGGAAGGCACATGAGGGGCCTGTGCCGCCCTCCCCTTTGGGTCCCAGCACTGACATCCTTCCTGCAGGCTCTGCATTGCTGCGGGAGCCTGAGAGCCAGGAAGCCACTCTCAGATGCGAACAAGGAAATTATGTCTATGGAAAAAAAAGTTTCACTGTGGGCAATTGCCTGAGTCTCCCTGGGACTGGCTTCATCGCCATGGCAACCCATGTTTGTATTGATGGATTTAGAAAGTGTTATTCTGTTTGATTTCTCCCTGCTGTCCTGGGGCACATGGCTTTGAGCCCCTGCAGTGCAGGAAGAGGCTGGGGAGAGAGCAGTTTAGAGGGTTGTTAAGGTCCGCTGCATAATGAGGAAGAGAATGGAAAGGAGAAGAGGAGGTGGAGGGAGAAGCCCCACTCATTTTGTCGCCCTCTCTGGGACTGAGGAGGCTCCTGGGGATGGCTGGTGGCTGCACCTGATGAGGTCACAGGGTGATGGTGGTTTGCAGAGGACAGAGCAGGCTGCTTGATGGTGTGCATATCCCTGGGGTCTGCAGATGTCAGAACCTTTGCTGGAGGAAGGAGGGACAGGCAGCTTCGTGCTTGGGGAAGTTACAGTGGAGAACTCAAGCAGGGTTTTGTAACTGGAGGCTCATCAGTTGTTCCAAAGCAGTTATCTTAGGAAGGCTCTGTCCAACCGGCCTCATTCTACCCCTCACCCTGCTAAGGAGGCTTCCAGGATGCCCAGGCAATGACCAGAGCCTTCAGAGATGATCATGAGTCCCAGAGATGGTGTTTAACTTGGATGAGGTCACCGGGGACAGTGGGGAGGAGACAGAAGCCAGCCACTTATGCATTCAACAGCTACTGACAGAACCCTTCCAGGGGGCCCCTGGAGGGAAGGTGCTGCCTCCTGACTCCTAGGCTCTGGGGCAGGAATGTCTTGAGCATCTTGAGTCCTCCTCTGGCCCGTTCTGACCCTCCGTAGGTCCTCACTTTGTCTTCCTGCCACTGCAGTCCCGTTCACCAACACTGGAAGAAGACTGTGCAAACGTCTTCCCTGTGTGTCTCCTGAAACAATCCCATAAGCCCTTTTGTCTTTATGAATTGTTGCCAGTGACTGGAGGACCAGAAAAAGACTTGCAAATCCTCACCATGGGTAGTTTTCCAGGAGGAAAACATGCTGGAAATAATGGTATTACTGTCCGTGGTGAATGGGGCTAGACATGTCTCCTTCTGAGCTCAATGGCAATGGAGATTCTAGGCGGAGGAATGGGCTAGCACCTGTTGAAACCTCTGTGCTGAGCTCTGTGAAACACTTTGCAAAAGCAATCTCACTGAATCCAGGTCACAGCTCTATGAGGTAGACCATGTCGGTTCCATGCAATAGGGGATGCTGAGTGAGGAAGTCAGCCGCAGACCATGAGGTCTCCAACTGCTGTATCAGAGAGAAGCTTGGGAAGGGAGGGCAGGTAGAAACCATGGCTGCAAGGCCTCTAACATTTGCAGAGGCATAGAGAGAGAAAGTAGCATGAAACCCTTAGTAGACAGTGTCTTTCTATGCTGATTGCTCCACCAAGTAAAGGTTAGAACTAGCCAACCTCATGTTCTCTAATGTAGACATTAGACTCTCTTCCAGATGCATCCAGAGTCTTCCCTTCATCTCCTGCTCTCTGAAGTCGTGTCTTGCAAACATCCCATCCATGCAGGACTCCCTTCTACACCCAAGGCAGATGCTCATTCCAGCTCTCCTTGGGCTTATCTGTGGCAGGGGAGCCCAATGTCCCCCTAAGCAGGCTGTGGGGATTTGGGACAGTAGCAGGTTCTGCTCCTTGAGAAGGGTTGCACACTGCCTTTCTGGGTACACGTGCTCTGGTTATCTGCCGTCCTGGAGAACTCTGCAAACCCATGCTGTTTCTCTTTGATGTCTTGCCTCTGCTGCACCTTCTCTGTACCATTGGCCTTCACTGTATGTGAAAAGGAGACTACCTCTTTATTTTGCAGATATGGAAACTGCAAAGGTCATATGGGGTCAGTATGGGTAACTACTTTGCCAAAATTTATATGGCCAATAAGTTAGAGGGCCAGGGCTCCCAAGATAGGCTGTACAGGTCTGAAACTGAGACTGTGTCCACCCTGGTCCACTGGCCCCACTCCTCTCCTGCACAGTGGCCCTTCAGCTGCGGAAAGATACACCCTTGAGGCCTTGGAAAGCTGTCCTCACTGTAGTCCCCCATCTGCTCATCTTCTTGTTCCATATGAATTGCAGGCTGAGGATCACATGTCCCTTCAACCCTCCTGGGAGATGTGTTGGGCACCCTGGACGTGGCTCCCTGGAAGTGAGCCTGCCCCATCTTGGATCGTTCCATCCTGGGCCCACCCAGGGTACTGCCTGTCCAGCCTGTGTCTCATCCTTTCTTCAGCAAAAGTTAGACACACCATTCTGACCATCTAGAGTCTAGGGTTAAACCCCCAGTCTGTCCCCAAAGGTCTGGGTTCCCTTAGTTAAGCACCCCTCCCCAGCTTCTCCATCTAGAAAGGGGTTGGAGCTGGGCATGATGGTGAGGACCTGTAGTTCCAGGAGGCAGGTACACAGGAGGCTGTGCAGGGAGGATCGCTTGAGCCCAGGATTTCAAGAAAGATCTGGGCAGTATAATGAGACCCCATCTCTACTAGAAAGAGAGAGAGGAAGGGAGGGAGAGAGAGAAAGAGAGGGAGAAAAAATAGTGTTTGGGCCAGGGGCCCTTAAAGACCCTTCCTTCTCTCAAAACTCTTTCCATCATTATTCACTGATGATCTACTACGTGCCAGGCTCTGAGCTGGAGGGGACATGAATCAAACCACACAACTAAATGTAAAACTGCGGCCACAACAGGGCTCAGGAGGAGAAAGGCACAGTACACTGACTGGCTGGAACAGGAGGGTTGGGCCCATTTTGGGGTTCAGCTTCCCGGAAGAAGTGATTCCTGACCTGAAAGATGAGTCAGAATCAGTCCTGGGGAGTAGGAGGGAAGAACCCCCAGGCAGAGGGAACAGCCTTTGGGGGTGGGTATCTATCAGGTGATACATAGGACTGGAGGTGGCCTGTGTGGCCAGAGCTGGGGGCATGTACCCTGTGACAAGGGGCAGTTCTCCCTGAAGTCCACTGTACCCTGTGCTTCTCACCAGCAGGGAGAACAAGGGCTCAAAGGAGAGAAGGGCAATCCAGGCATGCCTGGGGAACCGGTGAGTCCCTTGTGCCCCCCTTCCCCCGCAGGGCTGGTTACCTGGAGACCCGCACACCAAAGGCTGACCAGCTCTAGATCTGCACCGTGCATTCCACACACAGGAGCCCCACTGAATGGAAGGCAGCCCTTTCTTCTCCTCAGGACACTAGCCACGTCCCCTCCTTGGATCTCAAATTATACCCATTGCAGCGTCCCCGCCCCACCCGCCCATCTGCTCAGAACCAGGGGGATGAGCTGATTCATGGCAACTTGTGTGCTTACAGGGACCAAGGGGCCATCCTGGAGAATTGGGACCTCGGGGACCCGCTGGACCACCGGTAAGAACACCAGCCCTTCCCCTGCTGGCTCAGGGACTTGGAGATCCCAGCCACACTCTCTCCCTCCAGGCCACCCTCCCCAGTTCTCTCCCCTGGCATTTTGGGAGTAGACCCTGGGGAGAGCAGCCCCAATGTGCTGTAGAGACTGAGTGGCCCTCACTAAACGCCCCAGACACAGCCATGGGGCCAGGCCCCACCTCTGTACCCCGGGATGTCCCTACTCTGTCACTAAAGGGTTGGCGTAGGTGAGCTCCGGGTTTCTGCCGTGCTCTCCCTTCTCCTGCTCAGCAGGATCTGGAGAGCAAGGGCCTCTGCACACAGGAGGCACCCTGGTTCCCAGAGGATTTGCAGAACAGGAAATGGATCCCAGCCATGGAGTGGCAATGCTGGTTTAAGTGACACCTGGTACATGTTAGTGCTTTGATTTTGTCATTTTGCTCAGTGTTAGCCTCTGCACTGGATCTTGGTTCTCTGGGAGACTCTGTGCTATGGTAGGAGATCCTGCTGGGGTGACTGGGGACCCTGCCTGGTTGTGTGAGCCCCTCTGAGCTACATTTCTACAGAGGGTCGGTGCTGACCCCTACACCCTGGGTCGGTGGTGAGGATGGAATGAAATCGCGATACGCCCAGCGCCAACAGAGGGCCAGGAAGTAGTGATTTTCTTCACCTTTTAGACGGTGCTCCCGACCCCTTCAGTTTGGAATGATGCTTCTGATGAGCACGGTATCCCCGAGACCTCCCTGCTGTGAGGGAAAACAGCATCACTGAGGGTGTCTTAACCCTGCCCCTCTTTTATTTCCTGTGCAGGGTGCCAAGGGACAGGAAGGTGCACATGGGGCTCCTGGAGCAGCTGGAAACCCTGTGAGTCCCCATGATCGGCCTGCCTTGTGGAGGACCCCTGGAGGGAGGCCCCGCCCAGTGTCTGCTCTGCTCTATGGCTCACTCGAGTGGTTGGTTGGAGTCAGCACAGAGAGAGGTTCTGGCCTCCACCACTTTCGTGGCATTTCTTGACTTTGTCCACATGCCCAGCGAATGAAAGAAATCTCTTTCTATGCACATGTGGATGAGACACACACAGACCTCACCTCGCAAGTGAGGTTGTTACTCCAAGAAGTGTGCTTACATGCACAACCACGTACACGTACTCTACAAACCAGAGAACACACATCCTGTAATACACATGTGCACACGTATACACACACACAGCCCGAAACACACAGATGCAGCCAGGAAAACACACAGACACCTCTATGCACACTCCTCAGCTGCTCCTGGCTCACCCATCCTTGGGGCCAGATCCAGGGTGTATTTGATCCCCGTGGGGCGGGCACTTGTTCCCGGAGCTGATTCGGGCTCTGTCTCATGGTGCAGAGCCAGAAAGCTCAGGCTGGACTCTGGAGCTGGTGGGAGGCAGGACGGGCTGCCTCATCCCCGGGTCTCTGGGAAGTGGCGGTGGCAAGAGGAGCAGCAGCAGCACACATCCGGTCTGCTCCTAGCACCACTGCCGGGTCCCTGTACCAGCTAGAGGGTGCTGATATGACCAGGCCACCATGCGTATGGTCAGGTCGGAACTGGGTCTGCCAAGGTAGTGACCAGTGTGGATGCCACAGTGAGGACAGATGGCAGCTCCTCCCTGCTTGTGGAGAGAGCCCTGGTTCCAGCCCGCCCTGGAGGGGAATGGAAGCAAAATGTAGGCAAGGAGGAGGCTGAGAGTGTTCTCCATGAGTCCTGACCCTGGAGATGCGCAAAACCCAGGGACAGTGGGGAACAAGGCCTCGAGGAAACATGGGCAGCCTCCAGGGCCATGAGAGCTCCCTGCTTCCCCGCGCCCATAATGTTGACCCACCTGGATGTCCTCACCCACATCTCCTTTCATGGATCATTGCCCAGCCATCAAGGTCTAGTTCAAATCCACTTCTTACCTGATTTTCCAGTCAAAGCCAACACACACACACACCCACTCACAAACATGCACACACGCATGTGCACACACACACCTCCATAAACAGGTGTGCACACACACGAGTACACACACACCTCCACAAACATGCACACACGCATGCACACATCTCCACAAACATGCACACACACAGGCATGCACACTCACCTCCAGAAACATGCACGCATGCACACGCACACACACACCTCCACAAACATGCACACACGCACGTGCACGCACACACACACCTCCACAAGCATGCACACATGCATGCACACGCACGCACACACATCTCCACAAACATGCACACATGCAGGTGTGCACATGCACCTCCACAAACATACATGCATGTGCATGCACACACACACCTCCACAAACATGCACCCATACACACACGTCCACAAACATGCACACACACACGTGCATGCACACACACACACATACACGTCCACAAACATGCACACACGCATGTGCACACATACACACACACATATGCAACTGAGATCTGAACCGTTCCATTTTCAATGTTTCCTTTTCCTCATGCACTTAGGATAAGGCCAAACCTCACCTGAGATCCTTTTCTGTGGTTAGGTCCCAGCCCTTCTCTGCCCACTGCCAGGCTCCTCCACACCCCTGTGCCTTAGCTCTAAGGAACTTCCAGAGTCCTCCTGCCCTCCTGCCTCTCACCTCTGTGCCAGAAGCCCACTCACCTGAGGCTTGGTGCTTGGGACACCATGGCCCTCCAGGGAGGAGGTTCATGTCTGCAGGGGCTGTCAGGTCAGCAGCAGTTCCAGCACATCGCGATGAATTGAGTATGAGGCAGGTTTGCAGAGAGAGTTGGGGCAACTACTTATAATCAATGCGTTTGGCCTAGTTTCTTAACTTCTGTCTCTGAACAGGGTGCTCCTGGACATGTCAGTTCCCCTGGTCCCAGTGGCCCTCCAGGAAGTGTGGTGAGTAATTGGGAGAGGGCATATGCACTGCCCAGCCACCAAGCTAGTTAATGTATCCTCCCCAAAAGCCAGAGGTGTAGGCATCCTCACTCCCATTTTCCAGATGGAGGCACTGCTGTCCTGACATAGACCACCCAGAAAGTTCACACACCTGAGCCCTAGGCAACTCGCCAGCTATCCAGAGGGTAAATGCAGCTGTTGGCATCTGCAGAAAGTCTGTACATTTCACTGTTGTTGGAATCAACACCCTAGTTTGCTTCAGAAGAAACAAAATGAACCTAAAGAAGTCAAAGGTCCCCTGACGGCTATTGGGAGACCTGGATTCGAATCCTAGCTCTTCTATTAATTGACATGATGATCTTGGCAAGCCCCTCCTTGAGGTCTCAGCTAGTTCATCTGCAAAATGGAGACAATAGCTTGGCTGCGTTACCTTTAGGGTTGCATCTTTTTTGGCCTGATGAGATTCTGCCTTTTCCATGTCGAGGCCCAAGGTGTCCGCTAAAGGACCAGCTTTAAGATTCACCATAAACACCAGTTTAGACTTGAACATTGTTCAACAAAACACTCCATGACATCTAGTCAAGGGCAACAAAGCATTTTTCCCCCACAATAGATTTAGGTCAGTCTTGATTCTTCATCAAACCTTTATAGGTAATAAGCATAGTAGCTCAGAGGACTGAGCCTTTATACATGCCAGGCATCGTACTAAGCACATGACATGTGTTCATTAATCCACACAGCAACCCTGCTGGAGGAATATTATTATTTTACATGGAGGCTTCCTGCAGCCCAGCCTGCATTCTTCTGGCTGGGGGTCTTCTCTGGCCTCTAGAGAGTATGTTGTTGGGCCACGTGATGGGTGGCCAGCAGCACCACCAGCAGAATAGCTCAGATCGCTTGTCCTCAGCTGTCGTCACTCTGAGGGTATATCCTGCACAATATCCCAGAGTCACAGCAGGACAGAGCTCCAGTGGCCAACAAGTGTATTTCTTGCTGCCTGTTCTCCCCTGCTTTATTTATTTTTATTTTTATTTTTTGAGGTGGAGTTTAGCTTTGTCACCCAGGCTGGGGTGCAGTGGCATGATCTTGGCTCACTACAAACTCTGCCTCCTGGGTTCAAGTGATTCTCCTGCCTCAGCTTCCCAAGTAGCTGGGATTACAGGGGCGTGCCTCCATGCCCAGCTAATTTTTGTATTTTAGTGGAGATGGGGTTTCACCATGTTGGCCAGGCTGGTCTTGAACTCCTGACCTCAAGTGATCCCTCCGCCTTGGCCTCGCAGAGTGCTGGGATTACAGGCATGAGTGTTCTCCCCTTTTTGGTTCTCTGTTTCCCTACTATTGCATCCATGGGATACTTGCACTTAAACCATGTCTCAAAGTCAGCCTTTGGGGGACTCCAAAGACACTGTTGCAGCAGATGCCCCAAAGCTAAGGCTGGGTTCTTAAGGCCATCGTCATCCTCCCTGAGTGTTCACCATGGCAGGCCATGCCTTCTGAGAGTTCACAGCTCAGAGCAGGTGGCAAAGCTTCCAGCAGACCATGACTGCTGTTAAGAGCTCTGATGTGCACAGTTATAAGTCCAGGCCCCCCGGGAGAGCAGCAGTCACAGGCAGAGAGGAGATAGAGCTTTGGGGAATTTAAATAAGGGACGGGAATTGGGTGGGAGCTGTAGTCGTTGACTTCAGGGGGACCTGATGATTCTTCCCTGGGGGTCACGAGCCACCAAGAGTGACCAATCATCTTTAAATTCACCACATCCATAATCTTCCTTTCCACAGGGTGCTCCTGGCCTCAGAGGCCCCCCTGGGAAAGATGGGGAGCGTGGTGAGAAGGTAAGACCAATATGATCTCTCAGCACACAAGTGAATATCCTTAACTTCTTACAGGCACTGAAGGAGCAGCTCACTCTGCTCGGGCCTGGTTTAGGAACCAGCAATCAGAAGGGGTTTACTAAGTAGGAGGGAGAGGAAGACCGTGCCGTCCCATTGGCTCATTCCTTCCTCACAACAGACCTGAGAATCAGACAAGTGCCCATTCGACAGATGTGCAGACTGAGCCTCTGAGAAGTTAATTAGTTCGCCCTGTGTCTCATGGCAAATGAGCTACAGAGCTAGGTCTGTCTGACTCCAAATCCTGTTTTCTCTCAGTTCAGTGCACCAACTTATGCATTCTACACCTATGCTCACACACGTAAACCTTCGCAAGCTATGAGATTTTTTTTTTCTTGAGACAGGGTCTCACTCTGCCACTGAGGCTGGAGTGCAGTGGTGTGATTTCCACTCACTGCAACCTCCGCCTCCTGGGTCCAAGCAATTCTCATGCCTCAGCCTCCTGAGTAGCTGGGATTACAGGTGTGCAGGACCATGCCTGGCTAATTTTTGTATTTTTTGTAGAGACGGGGTTTCACCATGTTGCTCAGGCTGGTCTCAAACTCCTGGACTCAAGTGATCCACCCGCCTTGGCCTCCCAAAGTGCTGGGATTACAGGTGCGAGCCATTGAACCCAGCCTGATATTTTAATTATCAAGAAGAGAGACACATGTTCCCACTCCAAATTAAAAAAAGAAAGAAAAAAAAACCCAGAGGCTGAGGAGGAGAATCTACACCCTTTTAAGTTCCATTTTGCATTTCTCTGACCTAGCGCCTTAGGAAATGTTTCTGAGGTTAATTGGTGACACTGAGCCAGTGCTCAGGAAATCAGATGCACTCATTTGAATGATTCAGGGCTTTGGACCTGAGTCAAATGCCAGCTCTCTTGCCCTAGTTGCATTGATATAAGCTAGGGTGACAAAAGTGATTCTCAACAGGGGGTTTTTACCCAGGGAGATATTTTTTGTTGTCACCACTAAGGGGAGTAACTGCTTCTGGCATCAGTGGGTAGAGACCAGAGAGCCTGCTAAAAACCTCACAGCACATAAGACAGTTCCCTTATAAGAACGAGCCTCCCTGAAGGTCAATAGTGCCACGGTTGAGAAACCCTGATCTAAATAAAGCGCATACTCTTTGCAACTGGATTTTCTCATCTGTAAAATGAGGGTGATGCCACATTGATCATAGTTTGTGAGGATTAGCTGAGGAATTGGGGAGGCATGTGCAGAGGACTCAACAGATAACAGGTGACAAGGGTACCATGTGGTTGTGTCCTGCCCTCCCTGCATGAGCAGATCACGCTTATATCCATGGAAAGGAAGAGATGACATTGGGGCATGGATTGTCCACAGAGGTCCCTCCTAGCACACACGTGGCCAAACTTCTTAACATGAATTCTTTCGAGTCCAAGTTGACACTACTTGGTGCCTTTTAAAGAATCACTTCAGTTTTTATGTTTTTGCATAATTTAACAAGAGGAGATGTCATTTGCATTTTGGCAGGAAGGTTCAATTTTAAGATACACGTCTCCCAGAAAAAAAGAACTTAGTGCAGAGAAAAATGATCAATACATCTATGAAAACTCTCTTGGGTTTTTGGAGTGTTGATCATAGGCTTAATAATAACCCTATGGGCCGGGCATGGTGGCTCACGCCTGTAATCCCACTACTTTGGGAGGCCAAGGAGGGCAGGTCACTTGAGGTCAGGAGTTCACGATGGGCCTGGCCAACATGGTGAAACCCCATCTCTACTAAAAATACAAAAATTAGTTGGGTATGGTGGCACATGCCTGTAATCCCAGCTACTTGGGAAGCTGAGGCATGAGAATCGCTTGAACCCGGGAAGCGGAGGTTGCCTTGAGCTGAGTCACATCACTGCACTCCAGTCTGGGTGACAGAGTGATACTCCATCTCAAATAATAATAATAATAATAATAATAATAATAATAATAATAATAATAATAAAACAACCCTTATGTAATACAAGTGCAAACATTCATTTTTTGAAAAAAAGATAATACCATTTCAGACTGCCTAGATTAAGCAAAGGGAAAACATCTGGATTCATTTAGTATTCCTTAATTATACCATGTCTGAAGGACGGCACATTATAAGTAGGACATTGGTAACCTAGAAGGGGATGTCCAAGATGTCAGGCAGCTTAGGAGGACTAACAGGTGCATGTTCAGAAACCAAAAATCAGTGGGCTATTGCCACGTTCAGCCTCTAGAGGGAGCCAAATGCCTTTCCTTGGCTGAGCAGAAGCCCAGGCTGAGGGCCGGGCCCGGGACTTGGAAAGGAACCTCCAGAGCTCTGCAAAGTGGTAAAAATCCCGGACATCACAGCATACTTTTTCCCTCTCACACCACGTCCAAGAGCTGGCCTGGGGCTAGGGGAAGCTGATCCTGCTCCAGGCTTGGAGAGAGGCCCTCTCCATCCTTGCTTTGCACATTCTTGGCTCATCTTACCTTCCCTCTGCTCCATCTGAGAATGTGTGGAAACACTGTGATTGCAGCTTCCGCCCAGGGCAGCCCCGTCTGGGGAAAGGAGTCCGTCTGGTTAGCGGGGCTCAACCCAGTGTTCCACAGCCAGGGCCGCCACAAGGGCTGTTCAGAGCCCTGTCGTCAGTGAAGATGAGCACTAGCCAGGAGCAAGCTCAAAGCCCAGGTCCTCAAGCCGCCCCCGGTGCCCATGCTGGCACTCTCACTCTCGCTCTCTCTTGCTCTCTCCATTGTAGCTTTAGGCTCTGTTCTTATAGTTGAAAACCTAATTGTAAGAGGGATTGGATTGTATCTACAGGGTTCCGGGGAACAGACTTAGTGTCCAATGTTGGGAAGATTTCAGAGAAGGCTGAGTGTAAAGAAATGTGATGTAACAGAGCTGCCTGACAAAGGAATGTCCAGTGTGGAGCGGTGGTAAGGTCTCTGCTCCCAGAGGAGTTCAAGCAGAAACGAGGGCCGTTCTGTAAGAGATGCACTGGAAATAGATTTGCCCGCACTGGGTGGGAGGTCGTCATTACGTCCTTTCCTTTTCCATGTTTTGCATTGAGTTGGTTGACTAAGGCCGCAGTAACAAAGTATCATGAACTGGGTGGCCTAAGCAGCCAAAATGTACTTTCTCCCAGTTTTGGAGGCTAGAAGTCCTCAGTCAAGGTGTCGGCAGGACTGGCTCCATCTGAGGGCTGTGAAGGAAACATCTGTTTCAGGCCTCTCTCCTTGGCTCATTGGTTGGGTCTTGTCCCTGTGTTTTTGTGTCGTTTTGCCTCTATGCATGTGTGTCCAAATGCCTCCTTCTTTAAAGGACACTACTCATTGGATTAGGACCATTGGAGGGTCACACAGCAGTATGACCTCATCCTGACTTTAATCACCTTTGTACACTGAAGTAGTAGGGGTTAGGACTTCAAGACACGAATTTTGGGGGACACGATGTAACCTATAACACACATTACACAGTCCATCTTTCTGTGTCCCAGAAAGCATGGGCCTTCTAAAATCATCAGGGCAGCCCCGGGAAACCTACAAACCTACTCAGGCTGCTCCCCCATAGGAAAGCTTCATGCTGAGTGTAATTGACCCTGGGAAATGTCTACATTTCTCTCCAGGGCGCAGCAGGGGAAGAAGGCAGCCCAGGGCCTGTTGGTCCCAGGGGAGATTCTGGTGCTCCTGGACTCCCTGGGCCACCCAGAAAAGGGAAGGATGGAGAGCCGGTAAGTGGAAGGGCGGGGGGCCCTGTGCCTGTAGAAACCAGGTTAAAATTAGAGAAGGAAAAGGGAAAAAATCTAACTGCCAAACTTTGAAGAAATGGAACTGTGGCCAATGAAATGGGCCTGGTTGGGAAAGGGGTGGTGTGCGCGTCCAACAGTCTACTCTAATGTGGTTCAGGCTAGGGCGGCACAACCTCATGGACTGCTGGCCACATGCCAGCCTGGACCTGTGCTGGGGATACAGAGATGGATGAGACAGTCTGCACCCTGGAGATGCTCCCATCTCATGGAGAGACAGGCAAACACATCTCCACAGCTCAGGACAAGTGTGGTATGCGTAGAGAAGGACCTCTGGTCTACTCTGGTGCTTTTAGCCAAGACTTCCAAACGTAGAATCATGGTTTTCATTGTGGCTGTGAGTGCCAAAGCCCTTCAGCCTGAAGTGAAGGTTTCAAAGCCTGCTTTGAAACGAGGCCTTGCCCCTTACTTGCGCAAGTCTATACAATGAGGCTCTTCAATGGGAAAGCAAACTGAGAGAGGCTAAGAGATTTCCTGAAGGCCACACAGAGGCAGTAGGAGGCAGAGTCGGAATTCACATCCAGGGCCCTGTGGCTCAAAAGCAGATTCTGTTTCTTTTGTGCAAGTCAGGTCGTAGTGAGTCTCACCCATCTCTGGGTCCCCAGCAGAGGATGCAGTCAGCCTGGCACGTGGTGGATGGGTCAGTGTTCACTCTCAGCTCCATGATTGTCCTTGTATTATTTATTTCCCCACGGACTCCGTGGATCACCTGGACTCCCTGGACCCCTAGGAACCAAGGTGAGTGCTTGTCCAAGAAAACTGGGTGCTGCGAGTTGCCGTTAGAAAGAGAACATGGAAAAATTGATTATAAGCATCTCCGGTTAGTTCAATCCACTTCCATGTTTCCCAGGTCATCGCGTTCCATTTGACTAAAGGTTCTAGGACTTTTTTTTTTTTTTTTTTCTTCGAAATCTTACTCTGTTGCCCAAGCTGGAGTGCAGTGGTGCGATCTCAGCTCACTGCAACCTCGACCTCCTGGGTTCAAGTGGCTCTCCTGCCTCAGCCTCCGAGTAGCTGGGGCTACAGGGATGCACCACCATGCCCAGCTAATTTTGTTTTGTATATTTTTAGTAGAGATGGGGTTTCACTATGTTGGCCAGGCTGGTCTTGAACTCCTGATCTTGTGATATCTGCCTCGGCCTCCCAAAGTGCTGGAATTACAGGTATGAGAGAGGATAGAACCGGTGCACCCAGCCATTTCTATGACTCTTTAACAGTTATATTGAAGTAGTTGCCATATAATCAGTACTTAATAAATACTTACCATTAAATGAAGTGGTGGGAGACACTAACTTTCAATCAGCAGAGCAATAGGTCTAAGCAGTCTTAAATTATGAGTCTCATTGTGGTACCAGATGATTCCAAAATTTCAGAGGCTTAACACAGTAAAAGTTCATATCTCATGGACACTAGGTCTATGGGAGTCTTGCTGCGGGAGTTCTGATCCACATATCCATTCGGTGGTCACGTGCGAATCCCATGGCTCTTCCATTCTCTAGTTTCAGAATCTTCTACCAAATTCTTGGGGTGCAACATAAGTAAAGGAAAAGAGAGTGGAGAACCCTGTGGGAAGATTTTATGGGCCAGGCCTGGAGATTGCTAATTCATTTCCACCAACAGCTATCGACAGTCACACAGGGGAGACTGGGGCATGTCGCCTGCTGAGGCACACAGGAGGAAAAGAGAAATGCTTGCTAAATACCAGCCAGTCTCTTCCTCAATTCAGTTGCACCCACAATTAAGAAACTATGACTTTTTTCATGGGGAAGTGTTCTTATGACAAATTTCCTGAGTGGATAGGGAAGTTTCCTAAAATACCTTCTACACTGAATCATTCATTCATTTACGCATCCATTACCAATCAATTACCAATGCATTCATTACTTTATACACTGCATGTCTACTGAGTTTCTTACCACATGTGTCAGGTTTTAAGGTGAGCTGTGGGATGACAACAGTGCATGTCATGTGTTTCAGGACCTCCAGTGGCTCACGGTTCAGCCAGGAAAACAGATATGTAAACAGACAAAAAGCAGACAAGTGCTAGGAGACAGGGTGGCTCAGGGCACATGTGGGCTCAGAGGGTGCTTGTTAACCCAGCATGGTTTCATTATCATGGCTTCTTGAAGGAGGGGATGTTTGTCCTGATTTTAAAGTGCATGTAGGGCTGGGTGCAGTGGCTCACACCTGTAATCCCAGCACTTTGGGAGGCTGAGGCGGGTGGATCACTAGGCCAGGAGTTCAAGACCAGCTTGGCCAACATGGTGAAACCCTGTCCCTACTAAAGATACAACGAATTAGCTAGGTGTGGTAGTATGTGCCTGTAATCCCAGCTACTTGGGAGGCTGAGGCAGGAGAATCGCTTGAACTCAGGAGGCAGAGGTTGCAGTGAGCCGAGATTGTGCCATTGCACTCCAGCCTGGGCAACAAGAGCAAAACTCCCTCTCAAAAAAAAAAAAAAGGACACAAAAGCAGGAACTCTTTTCCAGGAGCAATCCCATTTAGTTAAGAAAGAGAAGAAAAAAATCTTCCCTAGATTCAGCCAGTTCCTTATCTCTACTGCCCTTCAGAGTCAAATTTCTTAAAAAAATAAGCCACTCTGCCAGGCGCGGTGGCTCACGTCTGTAATCCTAACACTTTGGGAGGCCAAGGCGGGCGGATCACAAGGTCAAGGGATCGAGACCATCCTGGCCAAGATGGTGACACCCCATCTCTACTAAAAATACAAAAATTAGCCTAGTGTGGTGACACACGCCTGAGGTCCCAGCTACTCACGAGACTGAGGCAGGAGAATGGCTTGAACCCAGGAGGCGGAGGTTGCAGTGAGCCGAGATCACGCCACTGCACTCCAGCCTGGTGACAGAGCAAGACTCTGTGTCAAAGAAAAAAAATAATAGTAATAAGCAACTCCATCTCTCCCCACTTCATCCTTCTCAGCCCTCAATCCTCTGTGATCTGGCTCATGTTCCTGCTGCCTTACTGAGGCTGCTTTAGTAAGCGTACCAGTAAGCTTCCAACTGGCAACTCCAAATGACTATTTTCAGTATACGACTTACTTGGAGTCTACTTAGCATCTTCAGTTATTGAACTTCCTCCTTTAACTCACTTCCAAAATACTACTCTCTCCTCCTTCCTTCTCTATTTCTTTGTTGGCTCTTCTTCCTCTGCCTTCTCTTCAAATATTTCTACTTCCCGTCACTCCTTCTAGTTCTCTCTTCTGTTTCCACAATACTTGTTCTATCAACTACTCCTTTCACTTCATTCACAATAATACTGATGATTCCCAAGCATATATCTCTCATCATGCGTCCCCCTCACATATCTGCTCTTTAATTCATCTTTTTAATTCATTTGATACCTTCTAAAAGTCTCTCATAATTCAGATAGTCCTTCAAGCCAGGAACCTGGGAGTTGTTCTCAAATTATCTTTCTCACTCACCCACTGTCCCATCTCCAAATTTTTATATAAGCTTCGGATTTCATGGACTCTACTTAAAATTTTTTATAGTTGATGTGTCTCTATTTCAGCAGCTACTGTGTTATCATTTCTCATCTTAGACTATTACAATCTTTCTGCCTGTGTTTACAGATCTTTCCAGTCCACCCCACACTGAGGTCAGGAGATCTTTCTAAAATGTATTTCATACTCTATCTTGCTTAAAACTTTCAAGTGCTTAACAACTAAATGCAGTATATATTTCCAGATTGGATCCTGGAACAGGAAAAAAAATGCTATAAAGATCATTTTTAGAACATCTGAATACAGACTATATCAGATAATAGAATATCAATGTTACATTTCTTTAATTTGGTAATGTACTATAATCACATAAGGAAATGTCCTTGCTCTTAGGAAATACACACAGAGGTAGTTAAGGACAAACTAGCAAATGATTTAGGGGAAAAAATGATACCTATACAGAGAGCAAACACAATAAAGCAAATATAGCAAAACATTTTCAATTGGTGAATCTGGGTAAAGGGTATACAAGATTCTTGCAACTCCTCTATTAGTTCGAGATCATTTTAGATAAAATTTTTTGGGCTGCGCATGGTGACTCACGCCTATAATCATGGCACTTTGAGAGGCTACAGCAGGAGGCCTGCTTGAGCCCAGGAGTTCCAGACCAGGCCTGGCAACAGGGCGAGACCCTGTCTCTCTAAAAAATTAAAAATTTATCTGTGTGGGCCAGGCGCGGTGGCTCACGCTTGTAATCCCAGCACTTTGGGAGGCCGAGGAGAGCGGATCACAAGGTCAGGAGATCGAGACCACGGTGAAACCCCGTCTCCACTAAAAATACAAAAAAAAATTAGCCAGGCGTGGTGGCGGGCGCCTGTAGTCCCAGCTACTCGGAGAGGCTGAGGCAGGAGAATGGTGTGAACCCGGGAGGCGGAGCTTGCAGTGAGCTGAGATTGCACCACTGCACCCCAGCCTGGGCGACAGAGCGAGACTCCGTCTCAAAAAAAAAAAAAAAAAAAATTTATCTGCGTGGACTGGAGTATATCTGTATTCCCAGCCACTTGGGAGGCTGAAGTGGGAGGATCACTTGTGCCCAGAAGGTTGACACCACAGTGAACCATGACTGTGCCACTGCACTACAGCCTGGGCAACAGAGCAAGACCCTGTCTCAAAAAAAATTTAAACCTCCCACATTCCCTGTTACATGTAAGATAAAAGTTTGAACTCCTTGGTTAGGTTCTCTGTGATCTAACTCTTGCCCCTCTACCATTATCGGTCATCAACTGAGACGAGGACCACAACCAACATCCTACTCTCCACTCACAAAAATTACAAATTTCTGAACACACCAAACTGCTTTGTTCCATGTCAAACATGTTCTCTCTACTTCCTGCACCTTGTCTGTCTGACAGGCACCTTCTTATTTGATGCTATTCAAGCCTCACCTCCTCTTACTCTGCACTCCTTTCTACTTTCCTCTTCCAGATGAACATAACCACTCCAGGCCGCATGCGGTGGCTCACGCCACCCACCACTTTGGGAGGCTGAGACAGGCGGATCACGAAGTCAAGAGATCGAGACCATCCCAGCCAACATGGTGAAACCTTGTCTCTACTGAAAATACAAAAATTAGCTGGGCATGGTGGCGAGCGCCTGTAATCCCAGCTACTCGGGAGGCTGAGGCAGGAGAACTGCTTGAACCCAGGAGGTGGAGGTTGCAGTGAGCCAAGATTGTGCCACTGCACTCCAGCCTGGCAACAGAGCAAAACTCCATCTCAAAAAAAAAAAAAAAATCTCAAATACTCGGCCAGGTACATTGGCTCACGCCTGTAATCTCAGCACTTTGGGAGGCTGAGGCGGTGGATTACCTGAGGTCAGTAGTTCAAGACCAGTCTGACCAATATGGTGAAACCCTGTCTCTACTAAAAATGCAAAAAAATTAGCTGGGCATGGTGGCATGCGCCTGTAGTCCCAGCAACTAAGGAGACTGAGACAGGAGAATTGCTTGAGCCTGGGAGGCGGAGGTTGCAGTGAGCTGAGATCACACCACTGCACTCCAGCCTAGGCAACAAAGCAGGACTCCACCTCAAAAAAAAAAAAAAAAAAAAATCTCACTACTCCCAAATTATGTATTTTTAAAAATGTTTTTTATTTTTTATTTATTTATTTATTTTTTTTGAGACAGAGTCTTGCTCTGTCGCCCAGGCTGGAGTGCAGTGGTGCAATCTCGGCTCACTGCAAGCTCCACCTCCCGGGTTCACACCATTCTCCTGCCTTAGCCTCCCAACTAGCTGGGACTACAGGTGCCTGCCACCATGCCTGGCTAATTTTTTTATATTTTTAGTAGAGACGGGGTTTCACTGTGTTAGCCAGGATGGTCTTGATCTCCTGACCTTGTGATCTGCCCACCTCAGCCTCCCAAAGTGCTGGGATTACAGGCGTGAGCCACCACGCCCAGCCTAAAACTGTTTTTTCTTTCCATGTCCCTAATACAGCTTTTCATCAACTTTCCCAAAGTATGAAAAGAAACACGTATTTTTCACTAACAGGTCAACCTATTTTCAATCTCTTATGCCATTTAAAGATTCTACATGATGATGAACATAAGTTCTAATAAAATTTTATCTGTTTCTCATTATTCATAAATATCATCTATTTATCTAATTTCATCTAAATGCTATTTTATTGCAAATATCCCATTCACCAACTTCAAAAAGAGAAAAGCAAAACAAGCATCATTAAAAACAAAGCAAGAAAGTAGCAAAATAGATAATTCCAATATCACCTATAAGTACTCAGTTATCTAAAACAAATGAACTCAGATTGTCGACAAAAAAATCCAAGGCCCATTCATTAAAGCAAATAAATAACTCATATAACTTCCAAAAATCTCACTCATGACCCATTTTCCTTTACTTGTGACCCAAATTTAGTTACTGGAGTATCTTAGACACTAGCAAAATAGACAGGTAAGATAAGCTTCTGGAGAGATTGTAACAGCAGACAGCAAAGGAACAAAATACACAAAAAAAGTCAATAGGCTTCTGGAGAGATTGTAACGGCAGACAGCAAAGGAACAAAATACACAAAAAAAGTCTATAGGCTGGGCGCAGTGGCTCACACCTGTAATCCCAGCACTTTGGGAGGCCGAGATTGGGGGATCACGAGGTCAGGAGATCGAGACCATCCTGGCTAACATGGTGAAACCCCATCTGTACTAAAAATACAAAACATTAGCCAGGCGTGGTGGCGGGCGCCTATAGTCCCAGCTACTTGGGAGGCTGAGGCAGGAGAATGGCGTGAACCCGGGAGGTGGAGCTTGCAGTGAGGTGAGACTGCACCACTGCACTCCAGCATGGGCGACAGAGCGAGACTCTGTTTCAAAAAAAAAAAAAAAGTCTATATAGAATCAACATAGTCTGCTAGAACAATTTTTTTCTAAAGAAAATACATCAAATTGAATAATATTAAATGACAAGAAAAGGAGTAAACATTATAGAAACTTCCTTTAAAAATTAAAAACTATTTCAACTTTAAAATGAATGGGTATTAACAGTTCAGGGAGCATATCTGCTTCTTCAAAACAGGCAGAGTAAGAAAAAAATGTGGCTAATTTTTAAAAAATAATGTAAATCAGTTTTTTGATCATTATTAAACTATTCATAATAAAATTAACATATTACGACCATTCATACAAATGTTTACTACAGACACACCTGAACTCAAGCAGTATTAACATTTCAATTTATTTTAGGAATGATGAAAAAATTATTCCAACATTTAAGAGGCCACCATTTTGGCCAGGCCCAGTGGCTCACACCTGTAATCCCAGCACTTTAGGAGGCCGAGGTGGGCAGATCACCTGAGGTCAGGAGTTCGAGACCAGCCTGACCAACATGGAGAAACCCCAACTCTAATAAAGATACAAAATTAGCTGGGTGTGGTGCTGCATGCCTATAATCCCAGCTACTGGGGAGGCTGAGGCGGGAGAATTGCTTGAAACCGGGAGGTGGAGGTTGCGGTGAGCCAAGATCGCACCATTGCACCCCAGCCTGGGCAACAAGAACGAAACTCCGTCTCAAAACAAACAAACAAAAAAAAACTTTTCATTTTACTGAATTACCTTTCCTGTTTAAGAGCATACTCCAACATTTTGATCCTCCTCACAAGATCCTTCTTCAAATTTTCTTGGCCCTTCCTTTCTCCCTGTAGGAAGGCAATCTGGGCCTGAGTAGGGGAAAGACAGACAAAATTCAGTTTAGACCAAAAAAAAAAAAAAGCTTTTTTAACTCAGTAAAGAACCTTTGGAAGTTAGAACAACTAGATGCAAAAATATTTCCTTTACACATCTCTCACAAAGTATGTACAAATATAAAAATGCACTGACTGCAAGGGGGAAAAAGGATTTAAGTTAAAAAGGGCAGGGGGGACATCTAAATGCATTTTACTTCAGGGTAGGGATTTTACAACACACAGTCCACATCATTTAAGAGTCTACAATAAAAAACAACTAATACTGCCTGGTGCGGTGGCTCACACCTGTAATCCCAGCACTTTGGGAGGCTGAGGCGGGTGGATCACTTGAGGTCAAGAGTTCAACACCAGCCTGGCCAACATGATGAAACGCTGTCTCTACTAAAAATACAAAAATTAGCCGGGCCTGATGGCACCTGTAATCCCAGCTACTCAGGAGGCTGAGGCAGGAGAATTGCTTGAACCCAGGAGGCAGGGGTTGCAGTGAGCCGAGACTGCGCCACTGTACTCCATCCTGGGTAACAGAGTGAGAGTCCATATCAAAAAATAAAATAAAACAACTAATATTAATGCAAACACATGCAAGGTGTACAGTACAGTTTGCTAAAGTGTTTGTCTTTTTGCCGTCAACAAGATCTTTTTATAAAGCAGGAAGGGTTAAAGTAAAATCAGTTCTTATAATCCCCTTGCACAAGCTTCATCATATATTTAAATTTTATGACAGATTCCTTAAGTGACTTTATTTTGGACCTCCCCTACAAACAATAAACTGCTCCCTTTTCTCAATCCTCACCATTTTTCTCACCCACCTTGACATGTAATCCATAGAAAAAAGAAAGAAAAAAGAAAGTTGGGAAAAGGAAAATTAGAGACAATGGCCTTCTGCCCACTCCTGCCCCCCACCCCAAGGAATTACTAAAACCCTACATTTGAACATGAAACAAACTGTAAACAACATTTAAAGTCAGTAAAACAGAGGGGCTAGGAAAGAGTAGCTCTCCAGAATATTAAAAGAACATTTACAATTGAAATACTATCTTTCACATAAGAAGTTGAAACTATGTCACAAACACTAACTTGTTAAAGTGACTCATACTACCTCTTAAAAGTCACAAGGGCCTCAAAACTAGCTATAAATTTCACTATTCTCACATGTACCACCACCCCCGTCTATTACACTGACCCACTAAGACAGGTAACAATGTTATTTATGTATCTACAGTGCTTTCCATTAAGTGAGCAAGAACTTTACATTTAAGGATGACCTTGCCACATCCCTAAGGAATTGTGAGGATTGTGCAACTCAGGTTTAGCAAGTGAGCCATTAAACTTAATTCTCATTCAAACTTAGTTTGAATGACCTTTGTTTCTATTCGGTACCACAAGAAACATAAAATCCAACTTATCTAGTCTCTCATAACTTTCAAAATGTAGGTAGTGTTAAGCTTTTGTTTTCTTTTCAATGTGCTCTTAAATTTTACATTACAATTAAAAGAAGGCTTACATTTATCTTACTGAAATAAAAGTGGTCTGAAAACAATTCAATTGTTTTCAGAGGAAATGGCATCAAATATCCACAAGACTCTTTTGAAATTATATATTCTGCAGTGGGATATTATGTTACCTAACCAGAATGGTAATGACACATGCATTTAAAGCTGATAAAAATGAAAGTCTTGTCAAAAGGAAGTGACAGCCCAACTTGTCAGGCCAAACATGCTTTGGCATAGAACTTTATATGCTCTTTAAAATGACTTTAATAAAAATAATAAGCTAATCAATGCAATCAAACTTTGAAGGTAATAACAATATCAATTATCAATTTTGTCCTCTCAATACTCCTTGGCTAGTTTTGCATTTCTGCTAACATCATTGGTCCTGGATGATTCTGAAATTTCAGCCTACAATACCGTAAAGTCTTTACTGTATATGTTCAACTTCAAGCATAAGAGAAATTACAATTAAAAGTATAATCAGAGGCTGGGCACAGTGGCTCAGCCCTGTAATCACAGCACTTTGGGAGGCTGAGGTGGGAGGATAACGAGCTCAGGAGTTTGAGCCTAGCCTGTGCAACATAGCGAGACCACGTCCCTACAAATAATTTAAAAAATCAGCCAGGCATGGTGGCATGTGTCTGTGGTCCCAGCTACTTGGGAGGCTGAGGCAGGAGAATCACCTCAGCCCACGGGGCCAAGGCTGCAGTGAGCAGTGATCACACCACCACACTCTAACATGGGTGACAGAGTGAGACCCTGTCTCAAAGAAAAAAAAAGGGGAGGGGCGGTGGGTGGCGGGGTGGTAATCAGGGCCAGGCATGGTAGCTAATGCCTGTAATCCCAGAACTTTGGGAGACTGAGGTGAAAGGATTGCTTGAGGCTGGAGTTTGAGACCATCCTGGCAAACATACCAAGACATCTCATAAAAAAATTAAAAATATAAAAAATAAAGTACAATCAGATTTCTCCTTTTCTATCAGATGGATAAAGTTCAGTAAGTTAATAATATGGTAGAAAACAGACATTTATATGTTAGCTGTGGTGATATAAACCAGTTCCACTTTATAGAGGACAACTGGTAATATCTGTGAAGTTTGTAAATGCATATACCCTTTAACTCAGCAATTTTAGAATGTTATCCTTCAAATACATATTTGCACATACGTGAAATTATATAATACATGACTGATGAAACACAGACAAGAATATGTATACAACCCAAATGACCACCTAAAGGAGACCGGTTAAATATATGAGTATAATTGAAAGAAAATTAGGACCTGAACTAAGACCTTTGAGAAAAGAGTAAAAGACTATGAGAATAATGTCAACCTTTTACCTTTTTTTCTCTACAAAACTTAGACGTTAGAAACAAAAAGTCTTAAAACACATTCCTATATTAAAAAAAAGAATTCCTTCTGTAAAACGACCTCAGTCGAAAACATAATAATTGGTATAAATTCTTACTCTTTTAAAATAAAGATTAAATTCCCACTAAAAATTCTCCAGATATGGCAGTATATTGCTCTTTGAATTGAACTGAGGAAGGGCGAGGGTGAGAGACATAAAAGACGAAAACAGTGAAAGGAAGAAAAAAAGAGAAGGGAAAAAGGTAAAAAGAAAAAGAGGAAAATAGGTCAGACACAGTGGCTCACACCTGTAATCCCAGAACTTTGGGAGGCTGAGGCGGGGGGGATCACTTGAGGTCAGGAGTTCGAGACCAGACTGGCCAACATGGTGAAACCCTGTCTCCACTAAACATACAAAAATTAGCCAGGCACTGTATTCCCAGCTACTCGGAAGGCTGAGACAGAAGAATCACTCAAACCCGGAGGCGGAGGTTGCAGTGTGCAGAGATCGCACCACTGCACTCCAGCCTGGGCGACATGGTGAGACTCCATCTAAAAAAAAAAAAAAAAAAAGGCAGGGCACGGTGGCTCATGCCTGTAATCCTAGCACTTTGGGAGGCCGAGGCAGGTGGATCACGAGGTCAGGAGTTCAAGACCAGCCTGGCCAAGATGCTGAAACCCCACCTCTACTAAAAATACAAAAAAAAATTAGCCGGGCGTGGTGGCAGGTGCCTGTAATCCCAGCTACTTGGGAGGCTGAGGCAGAGAATTGCTTGAACCCAGGAGGTGGAGGTTGCAGTGAGCTGAGACCACACCACTGCACTCCAGCCTGGGCAACAGAGTGAGACTCCGTCTCAAAAAAAAAAAAAAAAAAAGTGTTATGAATAAAATATGTTTAAAAAATTAGAAATCATCAACTGCCATTTATCAGTACAACTAAGCCTAATGATAACAGGATATATTTCAGGAGAAGAAAACTTTGGAATTATCTTCAAGGAAAATGAATGTTGAACTTCTATGATACTTTATATTTTTCGCAGTATAGCAAATTAGATATTCACTTCCTAACCATTATAAACAAAAAAGATAAAAATAATAGAAGGAAGATATTTTACTAAGTCTGCATGACAGAAAGAAAATTTATTTTTTTATTTAATTTTTTATTTTATTTTATTTTATTTTTTTTTTTTTGAAATGGAGTCTCACTCTGTTGCCCAGGCTGGAGTGCAGTGGCACCATCTCAGCTCACTGCAAGCTCAGCTTCCTGGGTTCACGCCATTCTCTTGCCTCAGCCTCCTGAGTAGCTGGGACTACAGGTGCCCACCACCATGCCCTGCTAATTTTTTGTATTTTTATTAGAGACGGGGTTTCACCGTGGTCTCGATCTCCTGACTTCATGATCCGCCCGCCCTGGCCTCCCAAAGTGCTGGGATTACAGGCGTGAGCCACCGCACCCAGCTGAAAATTTATTTTTATATTATTTTCAATTCTAATTTGTCAAAAGGATATATGTAAATAGGAAAATAAATCTTCTATATTTAAACAGGTTTATCTGCATATGTAATATCTAATAAACAATTAAAATATTTAAAATGTACCACTTAATTTATTAAAGCCCCCCCACCTTTTTTTTTCTTTTGAGATGGAGTCTCGCTCTGTCGCCCAGGCTGGAGTGCAGTGGTGCGATTTCGGCTCACTGCAACTTCAGCCTCCCGGGGAAGAAGCAATTCTCCTACCTCAGCCTCCTGAGTAGCTGGGATTACAGGTGTGCACCACCACGCCCAGCTAATTTTTGTATTTTTAGTAGAGACAGGGTTTTACCATGTTGGTCAGGCTGTTCTCAAACTCCTGACCTTGTGATCCACCCACCTCGGTCTCCCTAAGCACTGGGATTACAGGTGTGAGCCACCGCACCCAGCCTTATTGAAGCCATTTTAAACTACCTTGTATTCTAAAATTTAAAAGGGCTAGGATTCAAAATTGAAATCACTGAGAAGTATATTCAAAATGAAAAATACACAAAATTCTTGGGTTGGACACTTTTCAGTAGCTTTTCAGTTACTTGCCATGGAATATAAAGAGCATTCACTTTTACAAAAATCTAAAATAAAATATTATAAAGCTTGATTAAGGTTCTCATCTTTTGATCTGAACACAAACTTCAAAGTAAAAGAGGAAATATATAAGTAAAAGTCAATTATATGGTTACAGTGTACAATGAAGTTTCAATAATCTGCTTTATGTCTTAATGCCTTCTATAAACTATTCCCTCTGAAAAGCTTTGGATTATATTATCCTCTTAAATCTAGGCTGCTAGTTTTATCTGGCACATAATCACTGCCTCTAGCCCTCTCTCTTAAAGACAGTGTCTTTATCAGGCTAGGCGCGGTGGTTCATGCCTGTAATCCCAGCACTTTGGGAGACTGAGGCAGGTGGATCACCTGAGGTCAGGAGTTTGAGACCAGCCTGACCAGTATGATGAAACCCCATCTCTACTAAAAATACAAAAATTAGCCAGGCATGGTGGCGTGTGCCTGTAGTCCCAGCTACTCAGGAGGCTGAGACAGGAGAATTGCTTGAACCTGGAAGGTGGAAGTTGCAGTGAGCCAAGATCATGCCACAGCACTCCAGACTGGGTAACAGAGCGAGACTCCATCTCAAAAAAAAAAAAAATTGTCATTATCATTTGGTGACATCAAACTTTACCATCAGAATCACCCAGATGACTTATTAAAACACAATTTTTTAGGTTCTACCCTCAGAGTTGCTCATTCACTAGGTCTGGAGTGGGGCCCAAGAATTTGCATTTCTAGTAAGTACCCAGGTGATAATGCTGCTGATCTGGGACCACCCTTGGAGAACCACTGACTTACACCATTTTTAACATAGTTAGAAGGCCAAAAACAAAAAACAAAGCAAAACAAAACAAAAAACAGGAAATAGTCTGTTAAGGAGCAAGGAAAAGAACAGTCCTAGAGGCCGGGCGCAGTGGCTCACGCCTGTAATCCTAGCATTTTGGGAGGCCAAGACGGGCGGATCACTTGAGGTCAGGAGTTCTTAACCAGCCTAGCCAACATGGTAAAACCCCCATCTCTACTAAAAATATAAAAAAATTAGCCAGGTGTGGTGGCAAGCACCTGTAATCCCAGCTACTCAGGAGGCTCAGGCAGGAGAACTGCTTAAACCCGAGAGGTAGAGGTTGTGGTGAGTTGAAATCATGCCACTGCACTGCGGCCTGAATGACAAAGCAAAACTGTCTCAAAAAAAAAAAAAAAAAGAAGAAGCAGCAGCAAATAGTCCCAGAACCCTCTTTTTTTTCCCAAAGTGTTGGGATTACAGGTGTGAGCTACCGCGTCCAGCCCCAGAACCCTACCCTTTTTACTCCACAGAGGTATGGAGTCTTATACAGGCCTTCAAGCTGACAAACGAGTACATACTAGCTTTTTGATTCTCTTCCAAATTCCTTATTTGTGACTATACTTTTGGCAGTCTCCTGATAAAATGAAATCTACCAATGTATTTCAGTTCAATCACATGTTTGGGAAGTACCTACTTCCCACCAGGTCTAAACTGCTATAAAGGAGAATATAGGAAAAACAAATAAAACCAAGTTTCTACCCACAATGTACTTCCAATCTAGTTAGGGTACAAAACCAGCACACATATGTTCACAAAAACAGCTAAGAAAAGATAGTGCAGTACTAATAAATGAGGATTCGAGTGATAAAATCAAATATTTGTATTTGTTCATTTAACAATATTACCTAAACACCTACTTTGTGCCTGGCACAGTTATTGGTACTGGGACTAAAGTAGTGACAAAACAAAGCAGAGCTAACAATCCAGTGAATGAAACACATGTTGCCTAAGACGTATGTGTACCAGTAGCATATGTTATATTTACTTAGAACCAGAAACACAGTTGCAGGCAAAAGCAGTGAATATAAAAATAAACACAAAAAGCAACTGGATGCCTATTTAACTCTGGAGTCAAGTAGAGAACTGATGTTCAACTTAAAAATTGCTTGCTTGCTTATTCATTTATTTGTTTATTTATTTGAGACAGGGTCTCACTCTGTTGCCCATGCTGGAGTGCAATCATAGCTCACTGCAGCCTCGAAATCCTGAACTCAAGCAATTCTCCCGCCTCAGCCTCCCAAGTTGCTGGGACTATAGGCACACACCACCACATGCAGCTAATTTTAATCTTTTTGGTAGAGACAGGGTCTTGCTATGTTGCCAGGCTGGTCTGGAACTCCTAGCCTCAAGCAATCCTCTCACCTTGACCTCCCAAAGTGCTGGAACTACATGCATAAGCCACTGCACCAAGCCTAAAAACTGTATTCTAATCTGGTATTTATTCTACAGCTAGTTTGACTTTTTTTTTTGAGACACTCTCGCTCTGTTGCCCAGGCTGGAGTACAGTGGTGCAATCTCGGCTCACTGCAACCTCCGCCTCCCGGGTTCAAGCAATTCTCCTATGTCAGCCTCCAGAGTAGCTGGGATTACAGGCACCCGCCACTGCGTCTGGCTAATTTTTGTATTTTTAGTAGAGACGGGGTTTCACCATGTTGGCCAGGCTGGTCTCAAACTCCTGACCTCGGGTGATCTGCCTGCCTCGGCCTCCCAAAGTGCTGGGATTACAGGCGTGAGCCACTGCACCCGGCCTAATTTTACATTTTAACAAACTAGTGAGTCTCCTGAAATTTTCCTAATAAATAAAATTACTGTACCATTTTACTTATTTATCTATTGTTACATTTCAAAAAAAGGTAAGATGTGAACTTATGGATTATACTGAAAATAAAGATAAATTTCATTTTATGTTTTTTAGAGATGAGGGTCTCTCTTTGCTGCCAGGTTAGGAGTGCAGTGGCATGATCATAGTTCACTACAGCCTTGAACTCCTGGGCTCAAGCGATCCTTCTAGATAACATTTTACTTCTGAAATGCTATAGGAGATACTAGTATATTCTTTCAAAAGCAATCTCTCCATCCCTAAATGCAAGATTACAAATATAGATTTTTGTATACAGAAAACCCTCAACTGCTCAAATTCTCATTTAAAGCACTAAATTAATTACACCCACATTATCACCTTATGGCAGCTTATAAATAAATGTACGTCAGTAGATTTCTTGAGATCCCAAAGGCTCCCTCAGAACTCGAATCAGTCAGTTAAATTCCCTCAGCACATCTTCCTGTCTTTCAACTCTTTATAAATGTTCCTTATGTTTGCTCAAAGGGCTAGAAATTCCGTTTTTTTTTAACTTACACACACACACACACACACACACACACACACACATATATACAGTTAGCTCTTCATATCCATGAGTTCTACATCTGCAGATTCAATCAACCATCTATCAAAAACATTCAATAAACAATAAATACAAAATTTTAAAAATATAGTATAACAACTATTTTCATAGCATTTACATTAAGTATTATAAATAATCTAGAGATGATTTAAAGTATATGGGAGGGTGTGCATAGTTTATATGCAAATACTATGCCACCTTATATAAGAAAATTGGAACTTGAACATCCAGTTTTTTGTATTGGATGGGGGAGTTCCTGGAACCAATCCCCTACAGACTTTGAAAGATAACTGTATATGTACATATACACATATGTAGAAGAAAAGAGAGAATATCAATCAAGGGAGGAATTCTGCAGATTTACGGTATGAGACAATATGACATTCGTAGATTTAACATTCATGGTTACCACTGTTTTGAGAGCTACCCAGAAGATACTTTGTTAAGGCAATGGAGAAGCTAGAGGCCCAATCTAGGGGCTAAATGCATGAGTCTAGCCTAACACCAAGCATTTGTTTTTGGAAGTTTTTTTGAGACGGTTGGAGTGCAATGGCACAATCACAGCTCACTGCAGTCTTGACCTCCTAGGCTCAGGCGATTCTCCTGCTTCAGCCTCTTGAGGAGCTGGGCCCACAGGTGTGTGCCGCCATGCCCAGCCAAGCATTTGTATTAAAGTTAAAAGGCAATGACTCTAAACAGTTTAAGAAAAAAAACTGGGCTGGGCACGGTGGCTCAACCTTGTAATCCCTGCACTTTGGGAGGCCGAGGCGGGCAGATCACGAGGTCAGGAGATCAAGACCATCCTGGCTAACACAGTGAAACCCTGTCTCTACTAAAAATACAAAAAAATTAGCTGGGTGTGGTGGCGGGCGCCTGTATTCCCAGCTACTCGGGAGGGTGAGGCAGAAGAATGGCGTGAACCTGGGAGGCAGAGCTCGCAGCGAGCAGAGATCACACCATTGCACTCCACCCTGGATGACAGAGGGAGACTCTGTCTCGAAAGAAAAAAGAAAAAAGAAAAAAAACTTAATCTATTGATGTAAAATGCCCCCTGCCCCCACAAAGAAAGAAAAATGTAAGGACTAAGAAAATGGCAGCTCTTAACCAGGAAAAGAACAGAAATGTTCTATACCTCCGCCACCAAAAATCACTGAACTAATTCAGCAAATGCTCTAACCTGAGCAAAAAGGATTCAAGTGAAATAAAACCTTCATTAAAGTTGAAAAGGATATTAACTTGTAGAATATGCGTACATATAAGAAACATAACGTATTACTCTCCATGGAAATATAATTCAGATAAAGAATTCCACAAAAAGATGTCTTACTCTTAAAATCTAAGGATTTACAGAGCTCTCAGAAAGTATTACTTGCAAATGATAAGTCTTCTATAATGTATGATTTTGTTTATGGTTAGCTCCAAAAGAGTTTTTAACATGTTTTAAACCAACATGATTATCTGTTGATAGGCATATAATCTCTAAAGAAGTATTCTTCAATAGGCAACACTTCTCATATTTAAAACATTCAGTCTTTATGTATAAATTATGAATCCATAAATCTTAAGGAACTACATAAAGCCCAAACTCTTCCCAACGGAACAAGGCTATCGACAATCTGTTCCCATCCCCTCTATCTAGCTTTGTCTTCCACATTCCTACTCACACATCCTATGCTCCAATCAAAGTAGACAATTAGGCTGGGCGCGGTGGCTCACGCCTGTAACCCCAGCACTTTGAGAAGCCTAGATGGATGGATCGCTTGAACTCAGGAGTTTGAGTCCAGCCATCGGCAACATGGTGAAACCCTGTCTCTACTGAAAATACAAAAATTAGCCAGGTGTGGTGGCTCAAAACTGTAGCCCCAGCTACTCGGGAGGCTGAGGCACAAGAATCACTTGAACTTGGGAGGCAGAGGTTGCAGTGAACTGAGACTACGCCACTGCGCTCTAGCCTGAGCAACAGAGGGGAGGATGGTGGGCAAAGGAGGGAACGAAACTCACAATTTTATATTTTTAAAAAAATAAGTAGACAATTAGTCTTCAGATACTACCTGAGCTTTCCCAGCTCCATGCCTTGGCTTATGCTCTTCTCTCTCCTACCTCTCCAAACGCCCTTTCATTTTCAGATTCTACCAATGTCCTAGTCTGAGCCTACACACACCACAGTAATCCCTTCTCCGAATTCCAAGGGCATTTATTTTCTATGTAAAAACAAAACAAAAAAACCTCTGTATGTACGTATTTTTAACACTTTATGAGACTTATATTAATGTTCAGCAAAAAGGCAAGAAAATAAGGACTTTGGCATATTTAATATGTATCACGTACTCTACCAAACACCTTCTATAATTAATCTCATTTAATTAGGACTATGACATAATTATTGTCTTGTTCTCTTTTAATTTTCAAAATGTTCATAATTTATCTCATCCCAAACCAGATAAGCCCTCTAAAGGCAGAAGCCTTCATTCACGCACACAACATAAAATAATTAAGTGCCTACTAAGTGCTTCCCACTTGTATTGAGGGCACACAAAAAGGGGATTTTTGCATTCTACTAGATTATAAATCTGCTGAGGTTAACAGCTAAATAAAAATAGACTCAACTGTTACATCCCAAAGTGCCTTGCAATACTGTGGTTATTCAATGTTATTTGATTTAAAAGATAAAAGTTCAATCACAGTAAATGGAAAAAAACAGGCAAGAACGTACAAAGTAGAAGTATAAACAATAATTACCATAAACTAGAAAGTTTGTTTTTCCTTAACCTTTGACTTTTTTTTAATTCTCAGTTCTTTTGCCTATACAAAGGTGGCTATGAAATGTGAATTAGAGCTCCTATTAATAAAACAAAATAAATCAAAAATGTTGGTATTAACGTGTAAATAATAAATTTATAAATATTATAAGTATTATGTACTTAGACAAAAGCAAAGTGACAAAAGCAGATAGGAAATATCATGAAAACAATTTCTCTAAAAAAAAACTTATGATGCCTAATCCCCTGAATAAAGACATTTAAGCCTTTCTTGCTTCATATTTAGACAAAAATCTTCCTGCTTGCTTATGTTCCTATTTCATCTCTGAAAAGAGTGTAGGCAACCAGTTGTTTGAGGCACCATTCTTGGACAGTAATAGTGTGCTGTCCTTAGTATATGTAGATGTAATTACTGTAGTAACAACAAAAACCTAAGCTTTTGGATTGGATTCTGTTATGGTTTTATTTTCTTCTACCACTACAATAAATGACACAATCTTTCACTCTTAACGATAAATGGTGCATAATTTTAAGAAAATTACGTGGAATTAAGAGAGAAATTCATGCTCATGGAACACAATTTATATTCTGTGAAGTATTAACAATGACTAAGTGAATGAACACGTAATCTGACTTAACTAACACCAACTTATTAATTGATATAACATACATAGATCAAAATTTTGTAATATATTGAACAAGACTTAACAGAAAACTACATATATGTTAAGTGACTAATAATCTTTCAATATGATGATGAAGCCAACAGAAAACTATAAAAACTGTATTTGAGAAAGATGGAAAGTGGTAATAGGAGTATATATGTTCTCCAACTTCTAAATTAGAGAAAATCTTATGAGTCAGTGAGTTAACATTTAATATGATTATTTTTGATGTTACCAGCCCCAGAAATAGCATTCTGATACAGATTACAGGCTTTCTTCTTTCTATTTGTTGATACATCAACTATCGCAACTCACCTTTCATTTTGTTGCTAAATTTTCAGAATAAAGTGTGTGTGTGTTAAAATTCTCCTTCTAAAATAATCTTTCTATGTTCTTACATATTTAGGTTTGGAATATGGTTCATGATGGCAGAATTGTCCAGGTCAATAAAGTAAAATACTCTGACCAAGACAGTAGGACCTAGACTCAAGCTGGGGAAGAGATAAATAAGCTCAGTTAAAAAGAGGGCCGGGAACGGTGGCTCACGCCTGTAACCCCAGCACTTTGGGAGGCCAAGGTGGGCAGATCACCTGAGGTCGGGAGTTCCAGACCAACCTGACCAACATGGAAAAACCCTGTCTCTACTAAAAAATACAAAATTAGCCGGGCGTGGTGGTGCATGCCTGTAATCCCAGCTACTCGGGAGGCTGAGGCAGGAGAATTGCATGAACCTGGGAAGTGGAGGTTGCAGTGAGCCAAGATCATGCCACTGCACTCCAGCCTGGGCAACAAGAGTGAGACTGTCTCAAAAAAAAAAAAAAAAAAAAAAAAAAAAAAGAAAAAGAAAAAGAGGTCGGGCATAATGGCTCAAGCCTGTAATCTTATCACTTTGGGAGGTCAAGGCAGGAAGATGGCTTGAGCCCAGGAGTTCAAGACTAGCCTCGGCAACACACTGAGAATCCATGTCTACAAAAAACTAAATAACTTAGTGGAGCATAGTGGTGCACACTTGTAGTCCCAGCTACTTGGTTGGGAGGCTGAAGTGGGTGGATCACTTGAGCCAGAGAGGTTGAGGCTACAGTGAGTCATGTTTCTACAACTGCACTTCAACCTGGGCTACAGAGCGAAATCTTGCCTTAAAAAAGAAAGAAAAGAAAAAGAAAAAAGAGAAGAAGAAAAGAAGAAAGAAAAGAAACTTGTTGCATAGACATGACCATATTCATTTGAAAGCAAGTTAATAAATATGTATCCTGAAAAGACAGTTTAGAAAAGAAACTTACAGGCTATGACTAGAGTGATTATAAAACATTCTCTTAACAGTTAGCAGGAGGAAGAAAAAGTGTATTCTTTAAAATTATTTCATTACTAGTAAATAGTTCTATAAGGAAAAGTAGGGGGAAAAAGGCAAAGAAATATGAAACTAAGTCAATGAAAAGCAAATAGGCTATGATCACACATCTAAAGGCCATGAGCATGGCAATGAGTATTTTAAAGAATCTAAAAAGTGTACTTTGAATTTTAAAGTATTTTAAGAGATTAATTTTATAAAAGGAAAGACAGTGTTATCATGCAGAAGGAACATATTTAGTATAATCAAAAGTTTAAGAAATCGGCCAGGCGTGGTGGCTCACACTAGTAATATCAGCATTTTGGGAGGCCGAGGCAGGCGGATCACCTGAGGTCAGGAGTTCAAGATCAGCCTGGCTGACACGGTAAAACACCGCCTCTGCTAAAAGCACAAAAATTAGCCAGGTGTGGTGACGCACACCAGTAATCACAGCTACTTGGGAGGCTGAGGCATGAGAATTGCTTGAATCTGGGAGGCAGAGGTTGCAGCGAGCCAAGATCATGTCACTGCACTCCTGCCTGGGCAATAGAGCAAGATTCTGTCTCAATTAAAAAAAACGATGAGTTTAAGAAATAAAGGAAAGCTGAGTGTAAGGAAATCTTTTCAAGGGTAGTACTGGTATAGCTCAAACCTGGTTTGAATTCCAGCTTTGTCACTTACTGGGTAAGTAAGTAGCAGCCTTAAGCCCAACTGCTGTTTGCTATTTGCATGTATTTTCATAAATAAAAGTGGTCTGTAATGTTTTTACAGCGTTGTCAAACTTCAAGATTATTAAAACTATTAATATCCTGTTTAATGTTTAAGAATAAATAACTATTTGATATCTTTTAACTACTGTCCTATCATTGACTTTTAAGACTCTTACTGACAATTTTGTGATTTTTCATGTAATCATCCTTTACATCTTACTTAGCAAGTTCTCTATTAGACATAATATATGTCTACTGAATGAAATTTAATTACAGATACCTTTGAACATTAATTAAATTTAAATTATATTTGTACTTGTAAGAAATATTTAAACAACGCTTTATTTTTCTAAAATAAAAGAAAACCAATAGCACAAACCTTCATTTTCTAAGTGTGTCAAGTTGTTTTGTTTTTTTTTATTTGTTTGTTTGTTTTTTGAGACTCAGTCTCCCTCTGTTGCCAGGCTGGAGTGCAGTGTGCGAGCTCGGCTCACTGCAACCTCCAACTTGCTGGTTCAAGTGATTCTCCTGCCTCAGCCTCCTGAGTAGCTGGAATTACAGGCACGTGCCCCTGTGCTCGGCTAATTTTTTTTTTTTTTGTATTTTTAGTATAGACGGGGTTTCACCATGTTGGCCAGGATGGTCTCGATCTCCTGACCTCGTGATCCGCCTGCCTCGGCCTCCCAAAGTGCTGGGATTACAGGTGTAAGCCACTGTGCCTGGCCTATTTTAACTGTTTTATGTCTTCTGTTTTTGTGTGACAATGAAATGAGTTAATATTTCCTGCCTGCACCAACCACATTTAAGCTCTGTCTTAATTGTTGATGAGGTCTTGGAGCCTCCCTTCTGCTCCCAGAGGCTTTTCTTGGTCATGTCTCCAGCCACAATATCCTGGGGGCAGCAGAAGGGTATGTCACAAGGGCAGACCCCTGGATCTCGGGGAGTAGAAGCCCTGGGCCCTTCTCTCCTGCCTTGCCTTACCTGGCCAGGGGGCCTGGGATCTGCCTACCAAAACTTTTTCTGTGCGATCACAGTGGAAGAGGCAAGGAAAGGAATAAAGGTGCCATCCACCTCCACTCGGACAACACAGCCTTCTACACCAGCAAGGGTGAACCCAACCCTATGGCGATACCTCAGGGTTCTGTCTGTCCACATTCATCCTGGACAGTCCCACACTTGTCTTAACAAGGAAACCTGGCCTGCTACTAAACTCCCAGGTGCTGGCTCTGCAGCCCAGCCTTGCCCCTGGAGGGGATCTTACCTTGCAGGACGGAGTCTTGGCCGCAGACTGAGCCTGTACCTCACCCGTCTCCCACCGACTCTTGGTACTGGCCACGGCCATGCTGGGCAGCTCTATGGAGGCCTGGTGGGCTAGCTTGGGGGTCCGGCCAGCGGTCTGCAGAGGAGGAAAAGCATCAGGATTACCTTAGTGGACAGCCACCGTGGTCACATCAGAGGGTCACACTGGGCAACCCTCTGCTTTGTGTTTGTGTTTTCCCTGGGAGCGCTTTCCCAATGAAGCCCTAGAGTGGGGATCACTGGAAAGATGTGCCTTCCTCCATTCGATGCAATCATGAGACACCTCCCTGTCCTGAAGAGCATCAAGGAGATGATGGCGCACAGGACAGATGTGGGTCTGCCTCCATGCTGCTCATGGGGTAGGGACAGTGGTTAAATTGCAGAGTATTGGTTGGATGGAGGAGCATTGATTAGATGGAGGAGTATTGGTTGTATAGAAAGGTGTTGATGAAGGAATATTGATTGGATGGAGGAGTACTGATTATATGAGGGAGTATTTGTTAGATGGAGGGGCATTGATTGAATGTAGTAGTATTGGTTGGATAGAGCCATATTGGTTCAATGAAGGGGCACTAATTGCATGCAACGACATTGATCGGCAAAGGAGTATTGGTTGGATGGAAGGGCACTGGTAGGATGGAAAGGTATTGACTGGATGGAGGAGCAGTGAATGAATGAAGTATTGATTGGATGGGGAAGTATTGCTTGGATGGAGGAATATTGATAGGATACAGGAGCATTGATAGGATGGAGGAGTACTTGTTGGATGGAGAGGCATTAATTGGATGGAGGAATATTGGTTTGATAGAAGGATGTTGGTCGGATAGAGGAACATTGATTGCATGGAGGAGTACTGGTTGGATGGAGGAGTATTGGTTGGTTGAAGGGGGATTAATTGAAATCAGAAGTATTGGTTGAATAGAAGGGCACTGATTGGGTGAAGGAGTAATGTATGGATGGAGGGGCATTAATTGAACAGAAGAGCACTGATTGGACGGAGGAATACTGGTAAGATAGAGGAGTGCTTCTTGGATAAGTGAATACTGGGTGGATGGAGGGGTACTGGGTGGATGGAGGCACGCTGATTTAGCAGAGGAGTATTGGTTTGATGGAGGGGCACTGATTTAGTAGAGGAGTATAGGTTGGATGGAAGGATACTGGTTAGATGGAGATGTCCTGATTAGATAAAGAAGTATTGGTTGAATAGAAGGGCACTGATTGGAAGCAGAGGCATTGATTGGGTGAAACTATTTTGGTTGGATGGAGGGAAATTGATAGGATAGAAGGCCACTGATTGGATGCAAGGCATTATTGGATGGAGGGGCATTGATTGGATGAAGCTGTTTGGTTGGCTGGAGGGGAACTGACTGAATGGAGGAGCACTGAATGAATAGGGGTATTGATGGATGAAGGTGTATTGGTTGGATTGAAGGGAGTTGGTGGATGAAGGAATATTGGTTGGATGCAGGGACACTGACTGGATGGAGGAGTATTGGATGATTGGATGGAGAGGTACTGATTGAATGGAGGGGCTGGCATGTGGGATTGGCATTGGTTACATGGTGAGCCATTAATTGGATAAACAAGTATTGGTTGGATGGAGGGTATTGGTCAGATGGAGAAGCATTGATGGATGGAGGAGAATTGATTGGATGGGAGGGACATTGATTGGATGGAGGGGCATTGATTGGATGGAGGAGCATTGATTGGATGGAGGGGCACCGATTGGATAGAGTAGTATTGGATGGATGGAGGAATCTTGATTGGATGGAGGGGCATTGATTAGATTAAAGAGTACTGGTTGGATAAAGGGGCATTGATTGACTGGAGGAATATTGGCTGGATAGAGGAGCACTGATAGGATGAAAGAGCATTGATTGGATGGTGGATATTGTTCCAAAGGGGGCATTGATTGAATGGAGGAACCACTGAATAATTGGAGGAGTACTGGTTGCAGGAGTATTGGTTGTATAAAGGAACATTAATTGGATTCAGGAGCATTGATAGGATGGGAGATTATTGGTTGGATGGAGTAGCATTGATTGAAAGGAGGGGCATTGATTATATGGAGGAACATTGATTGGATGGAGGGGCACTGATTGGGTAGAGGAGCACTGATTGGATGGAGAAGCATTGGTTGGATAGGGTGTTGGTTGAATAAGGCGGCATTGAGGCATTGATTGGATGGAAGGGCATTGGTTGGATTAAGGAATGGTGCCAGGATGCAGGAGGGACCTGACAGCAGAGGGGAGCCAGGTCATATCTCGATGGCCTGGGTGTATTGTTCCAGCCAGTGGTCAATCTTGGATATGGGCAAGTCTGGCTGGGATTTCTTCACACTGTTACTGGAGGGTAGAAGATGTGTCAGGCCCCATGTCTCCCACAAGGCTTCTCCCAACCTGCCCAAGCCTCTCCCAGAGCCCCCTCGGTCTCCAGATCTTTACCCTGTGACTCCCTTCAACCCCCTCTTGGGAAACCTAAGATCTGAGCCCAGAAAGCAGACAGACAGACAGACAGACCTCTTCTCTATGGAGCAGTTTAGGGACTCAGTCCTGTCGATGAGCTGCAGAGGGTGGAGAGAGACACAGGCCTGCAGCAGCTAAGGTAAAGCCCACCCTCCATCTCCCCAGCTACTCCATCCACTAATCCAACCCCCAACCCTTATATCACGGGGGTTTGCTGAGCGCCGGGCAATGGGGGGATAGCAGACAAAAGCCAGGCCTGGGCCTGGTCTTCCTGTGGCTGGCATGTGGGATTGGCCTTTTGGGTATGAGTCCGGGAGAGGGGAGAAGATGGCAGGCTTTGCAGCTTGACCTACTTTGATGGGAGGGCTCAGGGGAGGCGAGCTCTGTTGATGGTCCCCTCCAAGACCAAGGGGCTGGGTGTCCTGGGCTGCTGATATTTCTGGTGCTAGAAAAAAAAAAAAAAAAAACAGACATCCCAGGTGATCCCCTGCTTTACCCCTCCTGCCCTGCCCAGCACCTGTGGGAAAAAATGCTGTTCCTCCCTGAGCCCCAGGTTCTCTGTGGCCCTGACATGCTCCAGTTTTGGAGCTGGTGGGGAGGGACTGAGGAGTCTGGGGAAATGACTCCGGATCTTGCCAGAGGATCACTGAGCCTCGCCCTCTCGGAGAATGTGGGCCCAGAAGGGGCTGCAAGGTCTAGGAGTGTGGGGTGCTGACCCACTCTGGCCTAGACCCACAGGGCCCACAGAGTGGTGCAGACAGCAAAGGCTGGCTCGTCCCTGGGGTGGGGGTACACCCAGACCCTCTGAGGCCCACCTCCTCCTGTTCCTCCTCAGCCCCTGGGCCCCCAGGTTGTCCTGGACAGTGTCCTCTGGGTCTGGCCCCTCCTTGCTCAGACTCAACACCTCCAGGTGGACTTCGTCACTGTCCTCCTTTTCGCAGGCATGCAGGCTGGGCCTGTGGGTGGAAAGGGAGCAAAGCCGTTCTAGGGCCGTTGGATTGCTTGGTTGATCCCTTCCTTTTTCCAAGCCTCAGTTTCCCCATCTGTAAAATGAAGGTAGTCAGGCTACTTGAGTGCTGAGGGTTCTGAGACCCAAGCCCATTGGGAAACAAGGTCCAGTGGCCTCAGAGCCAGCACAGTCTGCTTGGGCCGCTGTGTCAGGGCCTGAGGCCCTTGGGGAACTGCCCAGTCCCGCTAGGCAGGGCTCTACAGACTGAGGGTCCCCCAGGCACTGGGCTGGGTTCAACCCCCCAGCTTTCTGGCTGGGCCTCAGCTTGGCAGCTGCTCGCCACTTAGTTGGTCTGGCGGGGTCTCCGCGGGGCCGGGCTGCCGGGGCCACCACTCCTGTTCTGCTCCCTGTGGGGGCCCTTGGGTGTTTGGGGGACTGGAGGCTGGGTCATTTGGAGGGCTAGGCAGGGGTAGGGGCCAGGTCACTGAGGAGCAGGGCCAAGGGGCTGCCGGCTGCGGGGAGGGGAGGCCAGCCAGCTGGCAGCTTCCAGCGGCTCTGCATTTGAGCAGGACTGAACCTGGAGGAGAAGATGGGAAATTCTCAAATTTTCCATGATTTCAGGCCCTGGGTATGCGTGCCAGCCAAGACCCAGACCCACCCGCCCAAGGTGGGCAGGGGTCTGAGCCAGCAGCAGCCACACAGAGGGGCCATTCAGGAGCAGGAGTGTGCAGCCAGGCAGGTGCAGGGGGTGGGGTGGCAGCTGCAGAGCTGGGCTCCACGGAAGAGTCAAAGCGCCCCCTGCTGGTGGGAGCAGCCTTGCCCGCCTAGGCCTGAGGCCAAGGAGAAGGGAGCTGCCCAATCTCAGAAAAGCAGGGCCGCTGACTCCTAAGCGGAGAGGAGACTGAGGCCTGGGGAGGGGGGCGGTGGGCACTGCGCCAGGCCAGGACCAGTGGCTCTTGGGGAGTGGGAGCCTGGTTGTAGGAGGACAAGGGAGTGTCGCTCAGCAACACCGGTCCCTAGAGCTCCAGGCTGGTTTAGGGCCTCAGAGGGGCCAGGAAGAACCCTGACCAGGGAGAACTGTCAGCCCAGCCATGAACTCTGGTCCCACTCAAGGCAAGGGGGTCCTGAGCAGGGCTGGGGTCCCAGATGGCCCGGGCCCTGCAGGGCAGGTGGGGTCAGCCCCATCATGGCCGCAGATGACAGAGTGGCAAGGAGCCTGAGCAGGGGTAGTGAGGTGGGGCTCGGAAGCAGCCCGTCGGGCTTGTTGGGGTTGAGACAGGCACACACATCCCCACATCTGGAAAGTGCGTCCTCCTTGCTGACTCTCCCTCGTGCACATCTGGAAATACCTGCTCCCCTCTGTGGGAATGGAGATCTGCCAGCCCCGAGGGAGGAAGGGGCGGCAGCGGACTCTCAGCCTCCATTACAGAAGCGGCCGCAGCTGTGTGCTGATGTGGCAGCACCCGGCCTGGCCTCACAGCTGCCTGGATGAGGCCCAGGGGCCCTGGGGAGCCCCAGAATGAGGTTTCCTTGCGGCCCCTCGCCGGCCACCATGCTGTCTCGCCCTCTTCTTCCCTTCCCTCCTTTCTCCCCCTTTCCTGGCCATGGGGGTATTTCAGGGGCTGTTTGGAAAGGGGAGGATGGGATGGCTGCTCAGGCACAGGTTGAGGGCCTGAAGGGAGCTCTGCTGTGCCCCAATCCACCCAGCGCCTGCCCTCGAGGTCCAGAGGGAGCCCCGCTCTGCCCAGCACCTGCCCTCGAGGCTCGGAGGGAGCCCCGCTCTGTCCAGCGCCCGCCCTCGAGGCCCTCACTCACCCGTCCTCTTGCTCCCCCTTAGGAATCCTGCACTTGGGGGGGGGCTCTCCGCTGTCCGAGGCACCCTGTGCCCCCTCGTGCTGCTGCCACTGCTCTGGCCTCTGGGACCAGTTGCCAAAGCCCTCTCCTCATCCAGTTCAGGGGCCTCGAGGGCTTCAGGCTGAGGCTGAGGGTAGCAGCAGGGAGCTTAGGACTGGGCGGCTGCTGCCTCTTCTGCCCAGGGCCCACACTCACCTCACAGCGCCCGCTCAGGCCCTGGACTCCAAGTGTGGGAGACTCTGTCTGCCACAGAGCTGGCTCTGGGCTGTGTCTCCTGTGGTCAGAATCCCTGAGGGCAGGGCTGTGCCTCCCCCATGGTTCTGGGGCAGCCTGAGAACTGTGCTTCCTCTATCAGTCCAGGATTCCATGAGGCTCAGCAGGGCTATGCCTCCCCCATCAGTTTGGGGCTCCCTGAGGGTAAGGCTGTGCCTCTTCCATCAGTGTAGGGCTCCCTGAGGGCAGGGCTGTGCCTCCCCTGTCAGCCTGTGGCTCCCTAAGAGCAGGGCTGTGCCTCTCCCATCACTCCGGGACTCACTAGGGCAGGGCTGGGCCTCCCCCTTCAGCCTGTGGCTCCCTAAGAGCAGGGCTGTGCTTCTCCCTTCAGTCTGGGGCCCCCTATGGCAGGGCTGTGCCTCCCCCATCATCCTGGGGCTCCCCAAGGGCTGCCCTGGTCCCCACATGAGGACCCTACATGAGGTCCTCCTAAGCCCTGACTTCTCAGGCCTCCCATGTGGCAGGGGGAGCCCCGGGATAGCTAGGGCCCTTGGTGGGGGTGGCCAAGGGCCTGACTATGGTGACCGCTGAACCCCACTCTGCCCAAGACTGCTGACTTGGAGAAAATGGAACAAAAGAGGCCAAGAGGAAGGGAAGCATTGTTGGAAAAACAGCCCAGCCCAGCCGCGGAGGCCTCCTGGGCCCAAGGAGGAAGCAAGCCAGCCTGGCCACCAAGTTGGACGTGGCTCTGTGAGTCACTGGCGGGGGAGTCTGGTGGGGGGCTCGGGCCAGGCTGCGTGGCTGGGGTCAGAGGTGGTCCGAGCAAGGGCCAGGGCACGGGCACAGAGCCTGGGTCAGCAGCCAGGAGGCAGCCAGGTATTGGCAGACCCTCATCCAGGGCTGTGACCACCCTCACCCCAGGAGCACTCACCCACTCCCATGCCTGCTCCTGGGGGCCCTTCCTCGCTCTCATCCTGCACTGGAACCCCCAAGCCCAGGCCCTTGACCTCCCCCTCTGCCCAGGCCCCAGGGTACACAAATAGGGGCTAGAGCCCAAGCATGCGGCAGGGGGCTGCTCACAGCATCTCCTGCTCCGGCCTCTCGGGGAAAAGGCCACCTCCGTCCTCGTCCTAGGCCAGAAGCTGCCTGTCTCTCTCATGCTGGCATTGCTGCAGACGGCCTCCTCCTCGTCCTCCACACTCCAGGAGCAGTGGGCCTGGTGGGGGACACAGAGGGAGTCACGCCACAGCCGACACAGGTGCTGTTTTGTACCCATTCTTCCCATCTACACAGGCCTTGCTGGGGCCACACGGTGCAGGCAGCCCTGTCCACGAAGGCAGTCCCAGGCTGGTCCTCAGGCCTCACCTTGTCCATCTTTAAATAGAGGCTGCCCACATGGTCATGAGGTGCCCTCTGGCCCAGGAGAGGATCCTGGGACGCTGTGAGGATCTGGGCACACCTGTGCCCTGTGGGGATGAAGGTGGGACTCCAAGGCCCATTCAAGCCTGAAGAAACTCAAGGACAGGACAAAAGACCCTCTGTCCCCCTCTCCCAGCCAGCCTCTCTCCCTAAGTAGAACCAGGACCTAGACCCAGGTGACCCTGGAGGGCCCAGGAAGAAGATACTGGAGTCCAAGGAGACTGGCTGCAGAGCACCACCAGGAGGCACCTCCACCCCACCTGCGTGTGATCCCTCCTGCACCCAAAGGCAGGGCGTGTTGGGGAAAGGGGACCCCACAGGAGGTCCAAGGCTGAGGAAAGGAGGGCCTGAGCATATCCAGGCAGGACACCTCCTGTCCCACCACCAGCCCCGCTCACAGAAGCCCTGCAGACCCGTGGGCTCCTGCCTGGGCGTAACCCCATAGCTGGGGGCACCTTACAGGGTCGGCTCACCCAACCCTACCCCATCCTTATTTCAGAGCCCTCTGCAGAGTCTCTCTGAGCTGTTTCTTTTGTTTGTTTGAGACGGAGTTTCGCTCTTGTTGTCCAGGCTGGAGTGCAATGGTGTGATCTCGGCTCACGGCAACCTCCGCCTCCTGGGTTCAAGCGATTCTCCTGCCTCAGCCTCCTGAGTAGCTGGGATTACAGGCATGCACCACCATGCCCAGCTAATTTTGTATTTTTTAGTAGAGACAGGGTTTCTCCATGTTGGTCAGGCTGGTCCCAAACTCCCGACCTCAGGTGATCCACCCGCCTCGGCCTCCCAAAGTGCTAGGATTACAGGGATGAGCCACCGCACCCAGCCGATTGAGCCATTTCAAAAATGGGGAAACTCAGGGAGTGCTTCTGCTCTCAGAGCCTGAAACCATGGCTTTTTGGGGTCCCACACGCCCCCCTCGGGGACAGAGGTAGACGCAGGCTGGCCTGGACCTGGGCATCAGAGCCCCAGCCCAGCAGCTCTCAGATGGTCCACGTCCTGCAGACACCGCTGACTCAGCTGTCAGGGCCCTGCCTCCCATCACCCTCCTAGAGCCTGAGGGGGGTCCAGGGTCTCTATGCTCCTACAGGGCTTATTATCCCAGACCCAGGGAGGGAGCCCAGGCCAGAACAGGGAGCAGGGCTGGGGTTCCCTGCTGGGGTCTCAGTTCTTCCCGGCCAGTGGCCGCTGCCTGACCCTGCAGCCTGATCCCCACTGGGCCCCAGTCCCCAGGCCAGACACCCCTGCCAGCGTGTGATCTAATCTCTCCTAGGTCTCCCCTAAGCCTCTCAGACAAAAGCCAGGCCCTTCCACAGGCCCGAGTTCAAGGCCCACTCCCCCTGACGGAAGCCACAGGGGACTCCAGCCACTCAAACCCAGCCGCCTGTGCACCCCGCCCCCCGCATCCGCCTGCCTGTCCTGCTCCTCAGAAGTGCCTTCAACTCCAGGCCCCTGAGGAAGCCACTTAATTCCCCACACCTGGCTCCCATCATATGGGCAGATGAGGCCCAGCTTCCCGCTTCTGCCGGCCTCCGCGTGGCTGGGGGCTGCGGGGCCTCGTTCCACCTGGGGACGCAGAGCCTGGGGTACAGCGGCCCTCGTGCTCACTCACACCCCCACTCACGCCCCAGCCCCTCCAAATGGAGGGTGGCGCAGAGCTGGGGCAGAGTGTTGAGGAGGTGGAGGGCTTCCATGGAGGAGAAGCCTGGCCATGTTGCTCCCCGTGTTCCCATGTCCCAGCCCCTCCATGTGAGCAAGGTCTCAGCTAGGGTGTGTGTCCCTGGGCCTGGGGCATGAGACGGAGCCCAAGCTCCTCCTTGGACCTGGGCTTCCGATGGGTCCAGGGCCCTCACTCCAGCTCCACAGACCCCCTCCACCAACCCATAGGGGAGGCGGGGCTTGGAAGCACACATTGGCGCAGATACCCCAGAAGCTTGTGTGCACACGTTTCCTCAGGTCTACCCCTAAGGGCAACGAGTCCGGGCCCCAACAGCCCCATAAAGGCCCTCGCTCTGCTCACAACTCATGCCCAACACATGGAGCGCGGCCGGGCGCGGGACTCCCTAGGCCTGGGGCACACGCAGGTGCGCACCCAACTCACACACGTTCTCCATGAGCCCACGCTCTGGCCACACAGGCACACATGCCCGCACCCCATGCACACACAAGTATGCACGTGCTCACACACAGGAACCCTTGACATCCACGTGCATGTGCAGACAGGCTTGGGAACAAGGGGACCACGTCCCCCTCCAGGGATCCCTTCAGGGTGCTGCAGCCTCACTTTAGTGAGGCAAACATTTACTGTTTGCCTTGCCATTGCCCCGACAACGGCAGTGCCGGCCCTGGCACGAGGCCTAGGTGTGTACTCTGGGAACATCATCTCTGCAGAGCTGGGCCCCTGGAGAATCCCTATGACTGAGCTCTCCCTGGCTAGTGGCCTGTGGGAGAGAGTGGGGGTGCAGAGTAAGCATATCCTGGTGTCTCCCCTAAAACCCAGTGCTGGGGAGAAGCCCCGCCGGCCCCTGGCCTCTGACCCAGCAGAGCTGAGGATGCGGAGGCCTCTGGGCCCCTTCTCCGTCTCCTCCCTTTCCCCTACCCCAGGATATGAGTCATGCGGGCCCCCTCCCCATGACCTCACCCCCTCACTATTCCACAGCTGAGCTCCGTCCTGGGAACTGAAAGGGGGGCAGCTCTCCTGGGGTGGGGTGGGGGCCTCTGGCCTGGGAAAGACGCCCCCTCCGGCCAACGGCCCGGGCCCCTTGGCATGCACCTCGGAGCTGTCAGGACTCTGGGATGGCCGACCCCGCCCGTGGCCCTGGCTCAGCCCCGTGCAGCTGGGAGGGATTTGGTGTTCCTGCGCAAATGCAATTAGGGGATTTCCTTTGTCTGTTCTGGCTCCGAAGCCCAAGGTTCAGCCCAAGGGGCCAGGCGGTGGGGGGGCTCCATCCACCTCCCACCCCAGCACACCCCCGCACCCTCACAGTCCCAGGCTCCACCTCGGGGCCTGGCCCCCAGCCAGGGACACCAGTACGCACAGAACCCTGATGGATGCCTCGTTCTGAGTGGAGCTCCCCAAGCTCAGGTCTGTTCCTGTCGGCCTCGTCCACTGCCAACCACCCCCGACTCGGGCCACGGGCCTTTCTTCTCCTTCCTCCACAGACCCCCCCACCTCTACCTCCCAGTCCCCACTGAGGGCCTGACAACGCCCATCCTTGGCCCAGCACTCCCAGCTACCCACCGCCGTCCTCCCCCTGCCTGGAAGTGCAGACACTTCCAAAATGGGTGTCCGGCTCGGTCCCCGTCCCGATTCTGCCCCCTGCAGGCAGCTCCTGTGGGTGCCCCACCTGGCTGTCCTGGGGAGTGAGGAGGCTGGAGAGGGTCAGTCCTCTCTGGGGTCCTGGGGAGTGAGGAGGCTCTGGTGAAGAGCAAGGGACGCAGGATGTCGAGGGGAGGGGAAGCTTCTCCTCCAGGCCTGACCACAGGTCTCCTGGACACCACAGGGAGCTGGCAGGAGGCCTGGGGAGTTGGGCTGGGCCTTCCACCAGGGTGGTTCGGGACTCCCTGCACAGCACTGAGGTCTCTGGTCCCCTCATGAACCCAGCCTCCCCTGGGGTCATAGACTTGACCCCTCAAGTCACTGCAGAGCCCAAGAGTGCAGAGACACAGCACCATGTGCCGGGAAAAGGTGCCCACAGGGGCCCTTCGTGGCTGAGGCTTCCAGAGGGTAGTGGGACAGCAACCCTGCTCCCCGCCAGCCGCCTACCACAGCGTTCATGATACGGCTTCAGAGTGTGGCTTGGGGTCTATCTGGGAAGCCAGGGCAAAGGCGGTGGCAGCTGGCAGCACCCATACCCACAGCTGGGACATTGCTCACATGAGCCTCCAGCAGCAGGCCCCTTGGTTGTGCCCACACGCAGGGGTCCTGGCCCAGGGAGGGGGTAGTCCAGGGAGGGGCTCGAGGGTGTGGCACAGGCCAGCTGTCACTCTTCCCTGGAGAGGCAGCTGGGGACGCAGCTGGGAGGGGAGCCAGGAGCAGAGACAGCCTGGGGCCAGCAGGTAGGTGACAGGTGGGGCAGCAGGAGGGGCACGCGCCGTCTGCCTGGGGCTGGGGTGTAGTGACGGGAACCTGCCCCCCAATGCCTGGTGCTGGCCCAGCCTCCCCCCGGGGCCTCTAGCACCTTCCCAGCTGTGTCTGCACCGTCCTGGACATGGCGGGGGAGGATGGGGGTCAACCCCTTTCCTTGTAGTCCCGCGCCAGTGGGCGAGAGAGATGACCCAGTGAGCAGGACCGTAGCCTCTCTGCCTGGGGAGGCCAGGTGATGAGCCACCCGGAGCGGGAGGAGGCCTTGAACTTGGGTCTGAAAGATGAGCAGGGGTTTGCTGGGCCGGGTGCAGGCAAGAGCTAATGCAGGAAGGCAGAGAGCAGGAGCGCTTAGAGGGAGTGGCTCTGTGCAGCCGGAGCCAGATGAGTGAACCTCACTCAGGAGGAAGTACTGGGACCCTCTCTGCTCACGCTGGGTCCCCCGCCTCCCTCTAGGATCCCCACACCCAGGTCCTTCTGGGCCTCTGCCGCACAGATCAGGTCTGGAAGGCTCCCTGGAGGAGGCGGCGCCTGGACTTGGACATCGGCCTGCAGAGCGGGCTTCCCTCACAACCCTGGGAAGACAGAACTCCTCAGCGGGTTGATGTGGGGGAGGTCAGAGCCTCCCTCCAAGGCACCAGCCCAGTGCTGGGGGCGACACAGACAGCCAGAAGCTGGCGGGGGCGGGAGGCTCTGCCCCCAAGGGCTTTACATGCCGAAGCCCCCATGGCCGAGCTGGGACCCAGGGTCAGCCCAGGCAGGCCGTGAGAAAGGAGACTGTGGGCCCCACCCCATCACACAGGGAGGAGGTGCTGTGCCCGCTGGGGGGCAGCTGCCCCTCTCTGGGCCTTTGGGTGGGAAGAGGCTTGGTGAGGTAGAAAGGCCAGCCCCAGCCAGCAGCGTTACCTTCTCACAGTGGCAGCCCTTTGTAACACGGGGGGTCCCTGCAGGGCCTCTCCTTGTTTTCTCACCATGGGGCAGCATTTGGGGGCCTCTTGAGGGACCCCCTAGATGCTTCTACTCAGAGCCCCCAAAGCCAAGGAGCCTCCACTCCTCTGCAGCCTCCCCTGCCGGTTCTCCCTACCCAGGGTTCAGTGGCCTGGGGGCTGACGGAGGGGTTCGGCTCTGCCAAGGCCCCTCCCGGCGCCTCCCTGGCTCATCCAGCCCACCTCCTTCCCACGCTGGCTCAGGCAAAGTGCGCTGGTCACCAGGAGCCCTTCCTGACCAGCCCCGCCCCTTCTTGGCCTTCGCCCCACCTGGCCTTCGCCCCACCTGGCCTCCCCTAGAGCCCTGGCCTGGGTGCTGGGCCTGCTGGGTCCAGAGCCCACCCCGCCCTGAACAACCCCAAGCCTCAGCCACCCTCAGTTCTTACCCTTTCACCGCTGGGAAGTGGAGCCTGGGCCTGAGGTCTCCTGTGCGCCTCTCTGCGTCGTCGCTGTGAACCTCTCTGCGCCTGCGCCGGGGCTGTGGGCCTCTCTGCGCCTGCGCCGGGGCTGTGGGCCCCTCTCTGCGCCTGCGCCGGGCTTGGGCCCCCCCCCCCTCTCTGCGCCTGCGCCGGGGCTGTGGGCCCCTCTCTGCGCCTGCGCCGGGGCTGTGGGCCCCTCTCTGCGCCTGCGCCGGGGCTGTGGGCCCCTCTCTGCGCCTGCGCCGGGGTTGTGGGCCTCTCTGCGCCGGCGCTGTGGGCCCCTCTGTGCCTGCGCCGGCGCTGTGTGCCTTTCCGAGGGCAGAGCTGCGTTCTCCTCAGCACACACCCGGAGAGCATCGCGAGGGCGGAGCTCAGTTCTCCTCTGCACAGACTTCGGAGATAAAGCGAAGGCGGAGCAATGTTCTCCTCAGCACAAACCCGGGCGGGCAGGGGGCACCGCGAGGGCGGAGCTGCATTCGGCTCAGCACAGACCTTGGGGCACTGCCTCGCTTTGGGACAACTCGGGGCCGTATCGACGGTGAATAAAATTCTTCCTGTTTGCAGTCGTGTTTGCGGTTGGTGGCAGCGATGGACACTGCAGCCAGCCAGAGCGTAGAAAGGCGTCGGGGTAAGTGCGCTATCGAGGCTGCACTGCGGGTGGCCTGGGACGGGTTGGGGGCCCTATCTCAGGCGTCACTGCCCGCCTTGGGTGGCTGGTTGGGTGTGCTATCTGGGGCTGTGCTGCCTGCACCGGGCAGGGGGGAGCGGTTTGGGGGCCCAAACCGGGGCTGCACTGCCCTGGTTGTATGCATCTAGGAATTTGCCAATTTCTACTAGGCTTTCCAATTTATTGGCATATAATAGCCACTTATGATCCTTTGAATTTCTGAAGTATTAGTTGTAATGTCTCCTTTTTTTTATCTGTTGATTTTATTTATTTGAATCTTGTCTCTTTTTTCTTAGCCTGGTTAAAAGTTTGTCAATTTTGTTTAGCTTTCCAGAAAACCAACTTTTCGTTTAATCTTGTGTTTTTTATTTCAATTTTATCTCTGCTACGATCTTATTTATTTTCTTATTTTCGGTTTAGTTTGTTCTTACTTTACTAGTTCTTTAAGATGTATTGTTTATTTGAAGTTTTTCTTTTGTTTGCATGGTAGGCACATACAGCTATAAATCTCTGCCTTTGTACTGCTTTCTGCATAACAAGTTTTGGTATACTGTGTTTTCATTACCCTTTGTTTCACGAAATTTTTGAATTTCTGTCTTAGTATCTTCATTGACCCACTAGTCATTTATTCAGGAGGGTAGTGTTTAACTTCCATGTGATTGTATTGTTTCCAAAATTACTCTTTTTATTGATACCTAGTTTTATTCCTTTGTAGTCAAAGAAGATGGCCATGGAGACAGCAGCATGGTCAGAGTGGTAGGAGCCGGCCATCAGCGAGAGCTGCTCCGTGCCTGGCTGCTGGGTGCTAGAGCCTGTGCCCCACTGGCTTGCCTCACTGTGGTTGGTGGTAGCGGTGACAGAGACTGCAGCATGACCAGAGTGGTAGGACAGGGGCTATCCAGGGCTGCACCTTTTGCAGTGTGGGGTGGGTTGGGGGCGCTATCCAGGGTGTCATTGCCTGCATTAGGGGTACTGGTTGGTAGCACTGTACAGGGCTGCACTGCCCACGGCAGGGAGGGTGGGTTATGGGCGCTTTCTGGGGCTGCAATGCCCATGGAGGAGGACAGGTTAGGGCACTATCGGGTATATGCTACTGGCGGCATTGGGGGATGGAGGTGGGGGGCGCTATTGAGGGCAGGACTAGCCGTGGAGGGGGAACGAGTTCGGTGCTATCAGGGGCTGCACTGCTGGTGGCGGTCAGCAGAGTTGGCATCCAAGGAAGGAGTAGTTCTCCTCTCCATGACTCCACACTCCAGAGGGCAACCCACTCTTGGTCATACTGGAGTGCAGCAGGCACGCAGTGCTTGCGTGGGAATCCTGAGCATGGCAGAGCCCCCACACCCCCCTGTTCCTGGGCCTGTGAACTCTGAGTCTGTGCCTCAGAGGCTGCCAGGCACCCCCGGGGACCCCACGGGGGACAGGGCCCTGTGCGTGGAGGCATCCGGAACAGGAATTGGCACCTGGGTGCGGAGGGCTGGCTGGGTCTGAATTTTTCTGCTTCTGCTCCCCGAGGAGTGCAGCCCCGGTGGGCCCAATGGTTCCTGTGGAGTGGGGAGCTGGGTGCTGTGGTGTCTCCACACCCACCCCAGACCCCAGTTCCTAGCCAGCTTGGGCCAAAAGGAGAGGCTGGACTTTGGAGGGTGGGTGTGAGTGCCTTTGCTGAAACTGGCCCCTGCCACCCAGTGGCCGGCATGACAAGTTGAGGCTCTAACCTTTCCACCCTTCACATCTTCCTCTAGGCTTTTCTGGCTTTGCCCGCCCAGCTGCTCCATGCCAGGAGGAGGAGACACCTAGAGCTTGCGACACCACAGCTCGCCTCGTTGTGGGGTGGTGGCAGCGACGGAGACCGCAGTGCACCGGAGCGGTAGGAGAGCGGCCGCACTAGGAGGGCAGGCGGCTGCAGCCAGGGTTGGGGGTCAGGCTTACAGCGATGGACAGGCTGCGGCAGTGGCCAGGTGGTAGGAGCCTTGTAGGGAGGGCCGGTGCATTGGCAATGGGACTGGCTTTGCCCTGCCCCTACCGTGGATCTGGCCCTGTACTGCTCTGCCTTGCCCTGTACCTGCCCTACTGTTACCTGGACTGTCTCGGCCCTGTCCTGCTCTGGTCCCATCCTGACCCTGTCTTGGCCCTGTGCTACCCTGTCCCTGCCCTGGTCTTGCCTTGGCACTGGCCCTGCCCTGAACCTGCACTGGCCTGGGCTTGGCTCTGGCCCTGCCCCTTGTCCTGACCCTGGTCCTGTCATGGCACTGGCCCTGCCAGTGGTCATGGTCCTGCTCCTGTTCTGGCCTTCACCTGGCCTTGGACATGTCCTGGCCCTGCTTTGGTCCATCCCTGCCCTGGCCCCACCATGGGCCTACCTGTTCTGCCCTCTCCTGGCACTGACCTTGCCCTGTCATGGCCCAGTGGTGCCATTGCCCTGCCTTACCCTGCGCTGGTTGTGCCTTGGCCCCGCTTGGTGCTGGCCACTTCCTGGACCTGCCCTGACCCTGCCTTGGCTTTTGCCCTGCCCTCACTATGGCCTGGTCCTGGCTCTAGCCCTGGTCCTGCCATATCCCTGGCCCTGCCCTTATCCAGGCCCTGCCCCTGCTGCTGCCCTGGCCCTGGCCTGGAATCTGGTCCTGTCAAGGACCTGCCCTGACTCTGCCATGGCCCTGGCCCTGCTCTGCCTTGGTCCTGGCCCTGACCCAGACCCTTTCCTGGCTCTGCCCTGGGCTTTCCCTGGCCCTGAGCTGGCAGTGGTCTGCCCCTGGTCTTGCCATCAGCCTGCCGTGCTGTGCTCTGGATGTGTCATCACCCTGCCCTGGCCCTATTCTGCCTTTGACCCTGCCCTGGCCCTACCTTGGCCCTCACCCTAGTCTTCGCTAGGCCCTGCTCTGGAGCTGGCCCTAGCACAGACCTGGCCCTGACCCTGGCCCTGGTCTTTGTCCTGCCATAGCCCTGGCCCTGAAGTGGACTTGGAGGTGTCTTGGCCCCGGCGTGACCTGGCTCTGCATTAGCCTGTCCCTGCCCTGCCCCTACCATCGCCTTGCCCTGCTCTGCCCTGTCCCAGTACTGACCTGGCCATGCCATTTCCCTGCCCTACCCTGCCTTGGCTGTGCCCTGGCTCGGTTCTGGCCCTGGCCCTGGCCCTGCCCTGGACGTGCTCTGACACTGCCTCAGCCTTGGCACTAGCCTGGCTCTTCCTTGGCATCAGCCCTGCTCTCTCTGTGGACCGGCTCTTGTCCTGTCCTGCACTGGCCATACCATGCCCTGCCCTGCCCTGCCCTGGCTCAGCCCTGGCCCAGCCTTGGCCTTGGCGTTGCCCCTGGTCCTGCCATATTTCTTGCCCTGTCCCTACCCTGGCCTTGGCCCTGACCCTTACCTTGTTCTGGCCCTGCCCTTGCCCTAACGCAGCCCCTGGACCTGTCCTGGCCCTGGCCCTTCCCTGCTTGAGACCTTGCCCTGGTTCTCCCCTGGCCCAGACCCTGAAATGCCTTGCCCTACCCTGGCCTTGCACTGCTCTGGCCCTTGCCCTGAATCTGGTCCTGTCACTGGCCTAGCTCCAGACCTGTTGCTGGTCTTACCATGGCCAAGACCCTGCTTTGGCCCTGCTCTGACACTGTCCTGGACCCTGGCTGTGCCAAGATCCTGCACTGTCCTTTCCCTTGTTTTGCTCCTGCCCCAAACCTGGTCCTGCCCAGGCCATGGCCATGGCCCTGCCCTAGCTGTTCCCTGGCCCTGCCCTGTCTTGGCCCTATGCTTTCCTGGCCCTGCCTTGCCTGCCCTGGCCCTGCCTTGGCCCTAGCCTGGCTTTGACCCTGCCCTGGCCCTACCTTGGCCTTCACTCTAGCCTCACCTGGGCACTGTGTTGGACCTGGCCATAGCACAGACCTGGTTGTGGCCCTGGCCCTGCCATGGCCCTGTCCCAGACCCTAGCCCTGTCAGGTACCTGTCCTGGCCCTGCTCTGGGCCTGGCTTTGTCCCTGGTTCTTAATGACCCTGGCCCTGCCCCTGCCCTTGCCCTTGCCCTGACACTGGCCTTGGACATATCCATGGTCCTAACCCTGGCCTTGCCCTGGAGCTGCCACTGTCTTGGCCCTGCCCCGGCCCCAGCCATAGACCTGCCCTGGTTGGTCGTGCCCTACCTTAACCCTGTGCTACCCTGGGCCTGCTCCACCCTGCCCTGGCCCTGCCCTCCCTTTGGCCCTGCCCTGACCCCGCCTTGGCCCTCACACTGGCCCTAGCACAGACCTGGTCCTATCTTTGGCCTTGGCCTGGCATTGACACCTGCTCCTGACCCTGGTCCTGCCATGGCCCTGGCCCTGCCATTGACCCTGATAGCCCTGGCCCTGGCCCTGTCTTGGCCCCGGCCCTGAACTGGCCATGCCCTGACCCTGGCCCTGAAGTGGATTTGCAGGTGTCTTGTCCCTGATTTAACCTGGCCCTACCATGGCCCTGTCCCTCCCCTGGCTCTGTCCTGGTCTTGTGCTGACCCTGACCCAGACCTTGGCCCTGCCCCAGCCTTGTCCTAGACCTGGCCATGGCCCTGCCTCTGCCCTGGACCGGCGCTGGCACTGGCATGGACCCTGGCCCTGGCCCTTCGCTACTTAAGGCCACACCCTGGCCAAGCCCTGGTCCTGACCCTGTCCTGGCCCTAATTTGGCCTGGCTCTACCCTGGCATGCTATTCTGGCCCTAGCCCTGACCCTGTCCCTGTCCCTGTCCTGGCCCTAGCCCCGTTGCTGGTCCTGCCATGGCCCTTGTCCTGACATTGCCCTTTCCTGGTCCTGGCCCTGGCCCTGTCCCAGCCCTGCTCTGGCCCTGGTCTGAACCCTGGCCCTGCAATGGACCTGCCTTGGCCCTGCCCAGACCCTGGCTCTGGCCCTACCTCTGCCCTGGCCATACCCTTGCCCTGGCCTGGACCCCGGTCCTGGTCCTTGTCCTGCCCCAGCCATGGCCCTGGCCCTGCCCTGCCTGTGCCCTGTTCTATCCTGGGCTGGCCCTGTCCTATCCTGGGCTGGCCCTGTCATGGCCTGGTCTTGCCATTGCCCTGCCCTGGTCTTGCCATTGCCCTGCCCTAGCCTGCCCTGCTTGTGCCCTAGATCTGTCCTGGCCTTTGCCCCTGTCTTAGTTCTAGCCTTGACTCAGCCCTGGACCTTCCCTGACCTTGCCTTAGCCCTGGCACTACCCTGGCCTTGCCTTGGCATTTGCCCTACTCTCTCTATGGCCTGGCTCTGGTCCTGCCCTGCTCTGCTCTTGTTCTGTCCTGGCACAGCCCTGGCCCTGCCATATCACTGGCTCTGCTCCTGCCCTTATGCAGGCCTGACCCTGCCCCTGCCCTGGCTTTGGCCTGGACTTGGCCATACAGTGACCCTGCCATGACCCTTTCCTGGCCCTGGCCTGGAACCTGGCCCTGCCAGGGACTCACCCTGGCTCTGTCATGGCCCTGGCCCTTTGCTGGATTTGGATGTGTCCTGTCCCTTATTTGCCCTGGCCCTTCCCTGGCTCTGCCATACCCTTTCTCTGGGGTTGGGCCAGGGTCAGGACCAGACCAGGTCAGGGTCAGGACCAGGGTAGGGCCATGGTAAGGCCTGAAGATGGGAAGGGCCAGGGCAGCGGCAGGACCAGGGAAGGGTTAGGGCCAGGGATGTGGTAGCAGTAGGGGCAGAGCCGCCACTAGGGCTGAGCCAGGGCAGAGCAGGAGAGATTACATTAGGCTATTATGTAAAACTTTTTATTTTAGATTTTTAAGATAACTATAGTAGTAGTAATAATGTCTATACTATGTTGTTTGTAATAGTAATAATATTTGCAGTAAATAATCACTAAATTTTAACTAATACTATCTTTCCTTCCAGTAGTGTTCTATGAGTATAATTTTATCAATATGTAAATATGTGAGGCATTGATTCTCACAATAATTCTATGTGCTAAGTACTTAAAGCATCCCCATTTTCCAAATGTAGGAAACAGGCATATAGAAGTTAAATACTTGGCCAGATTAGTCCTATAATCCCAGCACATTGGGAAGCCAAGGCAGGCAGATGGCTTGAGCTCAGGAGTTTGGAACCAGCCTGGGCAACATTGTGAAACCCCATTTCTACTAAAAATGCACAAAAAGAGCTGATTTAAGTTTCTTGTAGGATTCTGGTTATAAAACACTGGTCAAACACACAGGGCATGGATAGGGCAGGGCCAGGGACAAGGTCAGGCCAGGAAGGGGCTAGGGCCAAGGCAGGGCCAGAGCTGGACTTGGAAGTGTCCTGGCCTAATTTGCCCTGCCCCAACGTTGGCCCAGCCCTGCTCTGGCACTTCCTGACATGCCGTGTCCCTGGCCTGAGCATTGGCCCTGGCCCTGTCCTGCTTCTGGCCCTGCCCTGGAGTTGACCAGGCACTGCCATGGCCCAGTCCTGCATTGCCCTGCCCTCCTCTGCCCTGGCACTTCCATGGCCCTGCCTGGGCCCTAGCTCTGCCTTGACTCTGGACCTGCCCTGACCTTGCTCAGCCCTGGATCTACCCTGACCCTGCCTTGGTGTTGCCCTCCCATCTCTATGGCCTGGCTCTGGCCCTGCCTTGCACAGGCCATGCTCTGCCCTGTGTGTCCCAGCCTGGGCCCAGCCTTGGTCCTACCATATTCCTGGCCCCAGCCATACCTTTGTTCTGGCCCTGACCCTGCCGTGGCCCTCTCCTGGCCCTTCCTTGGTCCTGCCCTGCCCTTCCATGCCCTGACCCATTCCTTGCTCTACACTGACCCTGCCCTGCCTTGGACCTGTGCTACCCTAACCCTGCCCTGGCCTTCTGCTGGCCCTGATCCTGCCATGGCCCTGGCCCTGGTTCTGCCCTGCTTCTGGCCCTGGCCTTGGTCCTGTCATGTCCCTGGCTGTTACCCTGCCCCTGGTTTTTCTCTGGCCATGACCCTGCCCCAGTTCTGTCGTATCCCTGGCCCTGTCTCAGTTCTGTCCTAGCCCTGGCCTTTCACAGTACTTTATGCTTAGTAAGGGCTCCATAGTGTCTGTGAGTTGAATGTTGTGTTCATAGTATCTGCCAAAACAGAAAGAAAAAAAACAAAAAAAAAATGATGAGAAGTTGAAGCTTTGTATATAATATGCCTTGAATTGTAAGTGCCTGTTATTAGTTGTATTACATATAGGTCATGGTTTTGTACACATAACTCCAAACCATTGATACTGTTAAAAGAATATATGAATATATGAAAGAATGTATAAACGTAAGAATGTATGACCTTTCCAAATTAATTTTTATTTTTAGCACTATTAGATTTTTCTCAGTGTAACAAATGTTTATTCCTATGTAATTAAGGGCATATTTCCTGTACAGAATATTCATATTACGTAATTGAAAATTATATAATACGAAAATATAATACTATTTTTAGGCCAGGCATGGTGGCTCCTACCTGTAATCCCAACATTTTGAGAGGCCAAGTTTGAGGAATCATTTGAGGCCAGGAGTTGACCAGCTTGGGCAACATAGTGAGACCTTGTCTTTATTACATAAATAAATAAATAGGTTGGGCACTGTGGCTCATATCTGTAATCCCAGCATTTTGGGTTGCCAAGGCAGGAGGATTGCTTGAGACCAGGAGTTTGAGACCAGCCTGGGCAGCATAGCAAGCCTCCATCCCTACAAATAATAAAATATTAACCAGGTGCAGTGGTGCACACCTGGGGTCCCAGCTACGTGGGAGGCTAAGGTGGGAGGTTTGCTCGAGGCCGCAGTGAATTGTGAATGCACCACTGTATTCCAGCCTAGGCCACAGAACAGGACCTTGTCTATAAATAAAGAAATAAGTAAAAATATAAATAAAAATAAGTAAAAAGAAATATAAGTAAATATAAATATAAGTACATATAAATATAAAAATGAATACATGAAAACAATTTTTAAATTTAACATCACTGAGGGCATCCTATCCATTTCATTTCATGATTCCATTACATCATTTCACTTAGATGAAATGATAAGATGACTTGAGATGAGATTAAATGAAGAAATGATAAGATGAGATGAGACGATGAAATGAAATTTTGAGATGAAATGGTGAGTAGAAATGATGAGATGAAATGAGACAAAATGACGAAGTTGCAAATAAACTGAAAGGAGATGAGATGAAATGATGAGACAAAATGACAAAGTTGAAAAAAATTGAAAGGAGATGAGATGAGATGAAATGAGATGAAATGATGAGATGATGGATGAAATGATGAGAGGAAATGAGATGAAATGATGAGAGGAAATGAGATGAAATGATGAGAAGAAATGATGAGATGAAATGAAATAATGAAATGATATGAAATAATGAAATTGAAATGAGATGAGATGACATGAAATGAGATAAAATGATGTGATGAAATGAGATGAACGGTGAGATGAAATAATGAGATGAGATGATAAGATGAAATGAGATGAAATGATGAGATGAAATGAGATGAAAAATGAGATGAAATGAGATGAAATGAAATAATGAGATGAAATGAAATGAAATGAAATAATGAAAGGAAATTATGAAATGTAGTCATGAAATTGAAATGAAATTGAAGTGAGATGAGATGAGATGAAATGAGATGAAATGATGGAATGAAATGATGAGATGAAATGAGATGAAATGAGATGCTGAGATGAGGTGAGATGAAATGAGATGAAATGAAATGAGATGACATGAAATGACATAATGAAATGAAATAATGAAAGATGAAATGAAATAATGAAATGATGAAATGATGAAATAATGAAATGGAAATGACGAGATAAGAAATGAGATGAAATGATGAAATGAGGAGATGAAATGATGAGATGAAATGAGATTAAATGATGAGATTAAATGATGAGATGAGATGTGATGCAATGATGAGATGAAATGATGACATGATATGATGACATGAAATCAGATGAACTAATGAGATGAAATGATGAGATGAAATGATGAGCTGAAATGATGAGATGAGAAGAAATGAGATGAGATGAAATGTGATGAGATGAAATGACATAATGAAATGAAATAATGAAATGATGAAATGGAATAATGAAATGGAAATGAAATGGAAATGATGAGATGAGATGCAATGAGTTGAAATGATGAGATGACATGAGATGAAATGATGATGAGATGAAATGATGAGATGAGATGTGATGAAATGATGACATGAAAGGATAACATAAAATGAGATGAAATAAGATGTAATGATGAAATGAGATGAGATGATAAGATGAAATGCGATGAAATGATGAGATGAAATGAGATGAAAAATGAGATGAAATGAGATGAAATGAAATAATGAAATGAGATGAAATGAAATGAAATAAAAGAAATTATGAAATGTAGTGATGAAATTGAAATGAGATGAGATGAGATGAAATGATGAAATGAAATGATGAGATGAAATGAGATGAAATGATGAGATGAAATGAGATGATGAGATGAGATGAGATGAAATGATGAGATGAAATGAAGATGAGATGTAATGAAATGAGACGAAATGAAATGACATAATGAAATGAAATAATGAAATGAGATGAAATGAAATAATGAAATGGAAGAGATGAGAAGAAATGATGAGATGAAATGATGAAATGAGATGAAATGATGAGATTAAATGATGAGATGAGATGTGATGAAATGATGAGATGAAATGACATGATATGATGACATGAAATCAGATGAAATAATGAGATGAAATGATGAGCTGAAACGATGAGATGAGAAGAAATGAGATGAGATGAAATGTGATGAGATGAAATGACATAATGAAATGAAATAATGAAATGAAATGATGAAATGGAATAATGAAATGGAAATGATGAGATGAGATGCAATGAGTTGAAATGAGATGAAATGATGAAATGATGAGATGAAATGATCAGATGAGACGCGATGTGATGAAATGATGACATGAAAGGATGACATAAAATGAGATGAAATAAGATGTAATGATGAAATGAGATGAGATGAAATGAGATGAAATGAAATGGTGAGATAAAATGATGATACGAAATGATGAGATGAATGATGAGATGAAATGATGAGATGAGATGATGAGATGAAATGATGAGATGAAATGAGATGAACTGATGAGATGAAATGAAATAATGAAATAATGAGATGAAATGAAATAATGAAATGAAATGAAATGAAATTGAAATAAAATTGAAATGAGATGAGATGAAATGATATGAAATGATAAGATGAACTGATAAAATGATGAAATGATGAGATGTGAGAGATGAAATGATGAGATGAAATGAGATGACATGACATGAAATAATGAAATGAGATGAAATAATGAAATGAAAAAATGAAATGAAATTGAAATGAGGAGATACGAGATGAGATGAAATGATGAAATGATGAGATAAGATGAAATGAGTTGATGAGATGAAGAGATGAAATGAGATGAAAAGATGAGATTAAATGAAATTAGACGAAATGTAATGAGATGAAATGAAATGACATAATGAAATAAATGAAACAATGAAATGAGGTGAAATTAAATGAGATGATGAAGTTAAATGATGAAATGAAATAATGAAATGGAAATGATGAGATGAGATGAAATGATGAGATGAATGATGAGATGAGATGTAATGATGAGATGCAATGAAGAGATGAAATGATGAAATGATGAGATGTAATGATGAGAGGAAATGATGAGATGTAATGAAACGAGGTGAAATGAATGAGATGAAATGAAATAATGAAAGGAAATTGAATTGAGATGAGATGAAATGATGAGATAAAATGATGAGATGAAATAAGAAATGATGAGATGAAATGATGAAATGCTGAGGCGAGATGAGATGAAATGAGGAGATGAAATGAGATGAAATGATGAGATGAAATGAAAGGATGAGATGAAATGATGAGATGAAATGATGAGGTGAGATGAGATGAAATGAGATGAAATGATAAAGTGATGAGATGAGAAGAAATGATGAGATGAAATGAGATGAGATGAAATGATGAGATGAAATGAAATGAGGTGAAATGAAATGAAATAATGAAATGAAATTGAAATGACATGAGATGAAATGAGAATAAATGATGAGATGAAATGAGAAGAAATGAGATGAAATGATAAAATGATGAGATGAAACAATGAGATGAAAAATGATGAGATGAAAAATGATGAGATGAAATGATGAGATGAGTTGAAATGAGATGAAATGAAGTGAAATAATGAAATGAGATGAAAAGAATTGATGAAATGATATTGAAATGAAATTGAAGATGAGATGAATGATGAAATGTTGAAATGAAATGATTAAGAGATGTGGTGAGATGAAATGATGAGATGAAATGAAATGAAATGAGATTAAATGATGAGATGAAAAATGATGAGATGAAAAATGACGAGATGAAATAATGAGATGAAATGAGTTGAATTGAGATGAGATGAGATGAAATAATGAAATTAGGTGAAATAATGAAATGAGATGAAATGAAATAATGAAATGAAATTGACATGAGATGAGATGAAATGATGAGATGAAATGTTGAAATGAAAGGATGAAATGAGATGAGATGAAATGAGATGAAATGAATTGAGATGAAATGAGATGAAAAATGAGATGAAAAATATGAGATGAAATGAGATATGAAATGACATAATGAAATAATGAAATGAAATTAGATGAAATGAAATAATGAAAATGAAATGGAAATGAGATGGGATGAGATTTGATGAAATGATGAGATCCTATGATGAAATGATGAGATGGGATGAGATGAAATGATGAGATAAAATGAGATGAAATGAGATGAAATGATGAGATAAAATGAGATGAAATGAGATGAAATGATGAGATGAAGTGATGCACTGTCAAGTGTGTGTCTCTTCTTTTTCCCAACCAACAAAAATTATAATTCATTAATTTTAATTTTATTATTTAAGAATATTCTTAAGAGTTGAAGGAAAAATAATACCTGTGAATTATGGGTTACAACCTAAGTACAAATAATACATAAATATATTAAAACTTACAAAGAATATGTTTTGGAATCGAATATACCATGCTCCTGTGATGACAGTTATTTCATGCTGGTTGTCACAATTTTACATGAAAAACTAATGAAAAAATGTTTTTAACTGTTTCTAAAAATAACAGTTTCCAAAATAGTTTTACATCCGAAATATGAAAAAGATGTCTTTGTGTTCCTTAATCTGATGAGATTTTCACACTCTGCACATAATTGTTAGATTTTTATTGTGTTGATAAATTGTATATCAAATAAAAAATGTTATTACCTCTTAGGATTTTTAGGTGATACAGGCAGAATGGAAGGCAAATTTTTATAACTTTGTCTAAATGAACTTTCTAAATGCCTGAGTATTAAAAGATAGCTTGTCTATAAATCACAATGTATATATTACTGTATGACCTAGGACCAATCAAAACTGTTATCTCTGATAACATTATATTGTGCCCAATATAAAATAGATATAATACCTCAAACTTAAATCCAGGCATTGTCATTGAATATCTTAAGAATATGCAGCAAAGGCGCTTTTAAAAATACAAGCTAGTGATTGTACTAAATTTGTAAATCACATAGGATAGTGGGTCATTTTAAGAATATTAATTATTTCAATCTATAAACGTGGATGTCTTTCCTTTTTTGTGTTTTCTTTAATTTCTTTCATTAATATTTGTCATTTTTGTTGTAGAAATCTTTTACTTCCTTGGTTAAATTTATTTCTAAGTACATTTTTGTAGCTATTGTAAAAGGAATTGCTTTCTTAATTTCTTGTTTCAGCTAGTTTACTATCAATATATAGAAATGCTACTGATTTTTGTATGTTGATTTATATCCTGCAAGTCACCCTTCCTTCCTTCCTTCCTTCCTTCCTTCCTTCCTTCCTTCCTTCCTTCCTACCTTTCTTCCTTCCTTCCGTTCTTTCTTTCTTTCTTTCTTTCTCTTTCTTTCTTTCTTTCTTTCTTTCTTTCTTTCTTTCTTTCTTTTTCTTTCTTTCCTTGTTTCTCTTTCCCCCTTTACCTCTTTCTTCTTTTTCTTCCTTTCTTCCCTTTCTTTTCTTTCTTTTTCTCTTTCTTTCTCTCTCTCTCTTCCTTCCTTCCTTTCTTCCTTTCTTCCTTTCTTTCCCCTTTGTGATTTTCTATCTATCTAATGCTCTAAGTCATACAAAGAAGAAAAAACATGAGCATTTGCCACTGCTTTTTCTTCTTGCAGACAGTTTCATTAGGTGATTGTATTTGGTTGGGTAGTGACCTGTAGCTATTAGTGACCTGTGGCTGCTGTAACAAGTTATCACAAATGTGGTAGCCGAAAACAACACAAATTAACTGTCTTACAGTTATGAAGAACAGAAGGCTGAAGTCAGTTTCTCCAGGCTAACATAAAAGTGTTGGCAGGGCTGGTTTATTCTAGAGGCTTTGGAAGTGAATGCATTTTCTTGCCTTGCCAGCTTCCAGAAGCTGCCTGCTTTCCTTGGCTCATGGTCCTTTCCTCCACCTGCAAAACCCACACCCACATCACCCTGGGCTCTGCTTCCATTGTCACTTCTTCTATAACTTTGATCCTCTTGCCTCCCTCTCATAAGGAGCCTTCTGATGACAGACGGCCAACCCAGAGGATCCAGGACAGCGCCCCATCTTAGGATCACTAATTAAACCACAGTTGCAAAGTGTGTTTTTCCAGGTGAGGTCACATACTCACAGGTTCTAGAGATTGGGATGTGGACAGCTTTGGGGGATATTATTCATCTACCATATGGGGAGTGGGATGTATAAATCTTTGGGGCCATTATTCTGTCTATCACATGGGGATTTGGGTGTTGATAACATTTTTAGGGTCATTACTCTGTCCACTACGTGGGGATTAGGATGTGGACATCTTTGGGGCCCATTACTCTTTCTACCACAGGGGATTACAGTGTAGACCTCTTTGGGGGCCATTATTCTGTCTCCCACATGGGATTAGGATGTGGACATCTTTGGGGCCATTATTCTGTCTACCACATGAGGTTAAGATGTGGACATTTTTGAGGTCATTATTCTCTCTACCACACAGGGATTAGAATGTGGACATCTGGCCGGGCGTAGTGGCTCATGTCTGTAATCCCAGCACTTTGGGAGGCTGAGGCAGGCTGATCACGAGTTCAGGAGATCAATACCATCCTGGCTAACATGGTGAAACCCCATCTCTACTAAAAATACAAAAAATTGGCCGGGCGTGGTGGTGGGCACCTGTAGTCCCAGCTACTAGGGAGGCTGAGGCAGGAAAATGGCGTGAACCCAGGAGGCGCAGGTTGCAGTGAGCTGAGATCGCGCCACTGCACTTCAGCCTTGGCGACAGAGCGAGAGTCCGTCTCAAAATAAATAAATAAATAAAAAATAAATAAAATCGTGTGTATACGTTCATATGTACAGATGGTTTCCAGGTTACAGTGGTTGGATTTACAACTTTTCAGTGTTACGATCAGTGTATGAAGATACTAAATGCATTTTTAAGTTAGGGTATGTGGACCCACGATGGACTTGTGGGGAGGTAACCCCACTGTAAGTCAAGGAGCATCCCTCTGTGTGTATATAGATTATCCACCCCCTAAAAAAATCATAAGCACTATGACCAGCCCTAAAGTGGTTCAGGCTCATGCATGCAGCCTGCCTGGGCTTGAATGCTCTTTGCAAACATACGTTAGATCTGCACAGCCCAACTCTTCAGGGAAACTCTCTTGTTGCCATGGCAACATGTGGACCATTCCGGAAGAGCGTGAACCAGTGCCTGCCAGCAGGTGGCAGCATGGGGCAGCTGATGGAACCCAGCTCCATTAGCTCCAAGATTGCACCTGTCAGAGGCAGGCAGTGCTGGGGTGACCATGAATGGGGAAAAAGCAACCCCCCACCCCAACTTTATTGCTTTGCTCCTATTTTTTTTTTTTTTGAGGTGGACTCTCGCACTGTCACCTGGGCTGGAGTGCAAAGGCATGATCTCGGCTCACAGCAACTTCCACCTCCCGGGTTCAAGCGATTCTCCTGCCTCAGCCTCCCTAGTAGCTGGGGTTATAGTCACGTGCCACCACGCCCGGCTAATTTTTTTGTATTTTTAGTAGAGACAGTTTCACCATGTTGGCCAGGCTGGTCTCGAACTCCTGACCTCGTGACCCCGCCCGCCTCAGCCTCCCAAAGTGTTGGGATTACAGGCGTGAGCCACCGTGCCCAGTCTGCTTTGTTGTCTTAAATGTTCGGTTTCACTGAAAACAATCCCACATCCAAAAGGATTTTTTCATTATTTTCCCCCATCAAGGCAGGTACACTAAAACTTCAGAGGCTGGCCTGGTACAGTGGCTCATGCCTGTAATCCCAGCACTTCGGGAGGCCGAAGGGGGTGTATCAGTTGAGGTCAGGAGTTTGAGACCACCCTGGCCAACATGGTGAAACCCTATCTCTACTAAAAAGCACAAAATTAGCTGGGCGTGGTGGTGGGAGCCTGTAATTCCAGCTACTCGGGAGACTGAGGCAGGAGAATCGGTTGAACCCGGGAGGTGGAGGTTGCAGTGAGCTGAGATCGCGCCACTCCCCTCCAGCCTGGGCAATAAGAGCAAAACTCCGTCTCAAAAAAAAAAAAAATCAGAGGCTTAACATTTTCTCTTGTCGAAAAAAACGAGGGGAGGGATATTTTTCCACTTTCCGCCCCACCCCCTTCCCCAGCAAACTGGTAGCTGCAAGTTCTTTGTCTGCCTTTTTCAAATGTCTGTAAATCTTTTAAAGAAAGCCGCACCACAGCTCAAGAATGTTTCCTGCAGTGTCTGGGAGGAATCTCTTTGAAATGTGATCCCCAAGCGGGAGGAAAAAAAGCTTCATCCCCCAGGGTCCACGGAGGAGAAGAGCTTAATTTAAGCTGTTACCTGACTCCAAATTGCAAAGCCTACACCTCCAGTCAAAATGAGTCCTCGTTTAGTTTCAGAAAGTGAAAGGAAAGGGCTGTCTCCACTTTGCTGCATAAAAGGAAGAGATTTTGTTCTTTCTTTTCCTTTTTTTTTTTTTTTTTTTTTTTTTTTTTTGAGACAGAGTTATGCTCTTGTTGCCCAGGCTGGAGTGCAGTGGCGTGATCTCGGCTCACCGCAACCTCCACCTCCCGGGTTCAAGCGATTCTCCTGCCTCAGCCTCCCAAGTGGCTGGGATTACAGGTATGCACAACCATGTCCGGCTAATTTTTTGTATTTTTAGTAGAGACAAGGTTTCTCCATGTGGGTCAGGCTGGTCTCGAACTCCCAACCTCAGGCGATCCGCCTGCCTCGGCCTCCCAAACTGCTGGGATGACAGGCATGAGCCACCGCACCCAGCCCATAAAAGGGTGAGATTTCTTTCTGTGTTTCTGATCCCTTTCACGGATGGTCTGGGATGTACATCACATTTGAATTTAATGCTTGTTCCGTAGAAAAATGGTTTTCTTTTTCTTCTACCCTTGAGGAGAGGGGTTAAAGAAGGAGTTCCTGGATTGGGAGGAGATTTTTTTTGCTTTTTTTTTTTTTTTTTTTTTTTTTTGAGACAGAGTCTCTGACTCAGTCTGGAGTTCCCTGGACGATCTCGGCTCACTGCGACCTCCGCCTCCAGGGTTCAAGCGATTCTCCTGCCTCAGCCTCTCGAGTAGCTGGAATTACAGGTGTGCACCATCATCCCTGGCTAATTTTTTTTTTTTTTTTTTTTTGAGACGGAGTTTCTCGTTGCCCAGCCTGGAGTGCAATGGCGTGATCTCAGCTCGCCACAACCTCCGCCTCTCAGGTTCAAGAGATTCTCCTGCCTCAGCTTCCCTAATAGCTGGGATTACAGGCATGTGCCACCACGCCCAGCTAATTTTTGTATTTTTAGTAGAGGCGGGGTTTCACCATGTTGGCCAGGCTGGTCTGGAACTCCGGACCTTAGGTGATCCACCTGCCTTGGCCTCCCAAAGTGCTGTGATTACAGGCGTGAACAACTGAACCCGGCCAATTTTTGTATTTTTTTGGTAGAGACAGGGTTTCTCCATGTTGGTCAGGCTGGTCTCGAACTCCTGACCTGAAGTGATCTGCCCGCCTCAGTCTCCCAAAGTGCTGGGATGACAAGCATGAGCCACTGCACCTGGCCTTTGCTTGTTTTTTTTTTTTTTTTTTGGAGACAGAGTCCCCGTCACTCAGTGTGGGGTACTGTGGCTGATTTCACCTCACTGCAACCTCTGCCTCCAGGATTCAAGCGATTCTCCTGCCTCAGCCTCCTGAGTAGCTGAGATTTCAGGCGCGTGCCACCACGCCCGGCTAATTTTGTATTTTTTAGTAGAGATGGGGTTTGACCATGTTGCTCAGGCTGGTCTTGAACTCCTGACCTCAAGTGGTCCGCCCGCCTTGGCTCTCCAAAGTGCTGGGGTGACAGGCATGAGCCACGGCTCATGGTAGAGATTTTGCTTTTTAATTGTATTTCCTTAACACCTTGAACATGTATTGCTTGGGCTGTTCCTCATCTCAGCCTTATGTTTTGATTCAATTGCCTTCCAATGAGCACCTTATTATTTAAAAGTGGATTTCAAGATGGGACTGTACCATTTCCTTTTCTATCACACTTCACTGTTGGACCATGAACCCTATTATTATTATTATTATTATTATTGAGAGAGTTTCGTTCTTGTTGCCCAGGCTGGAGTGCAATGGTGTGATCTCAGCTCACTGCAACCTCTGCCTTCTGGTTTCAAGCGATTCTCCTGCCTCAGCCTGCTGAAGAGCTGGGATTACAGGTGCACACCACCATGCCCGGGAAATTTTTGTATTTTTAGTAGAGACGGCGTTTCACCATGTTGCCTAGGCTGGTCTCGAACTCGTGACCTCGTGATCCGCCCACCTTGGCCTCCCCAAGTGCTGGGACTACAGGCATGTGCCACCACACCTGGCTAATTTTTGTATTTTTAATAAAGACAGGGTTTCACCATGTTGCCCAGGCTGGTCTCGAACTCCTGACCTCATGATCCGCCTGCCTCTGTCTCCCAAAGTGCTGGGACTACAGGCATGTGCCAGCACACCCAGCTAATTTTATATTTTTAGTAGAGACAGGGTTTGGTCATGTTGCCCAGGCTGATCTTGAACTCCTGACCTCATGATCCTCCCACCTCGGCCTCCCAAAGTGCTGCAATGACAGGTGTGAACCACCACGCCCGGTCACCATGAACTCTAATGTCAGGAATTACCGATGAGCTCTTTCTGCGTTTTTTTCTAGTATAGATCCTGGTAAGCCACATCCAGAAGAGATTTCTCTGGAAGAACGTTGCCTTGAATGGAAGCAATTGTCCTGATGGCCACTAGGGGGAGCAAGCATCCTTTTCCCTCTTCGAATTGTAACTCGAGAAGGATCTGAGGCAGGTGTCCATGATTGAGGAAGTTGACTTTGCCAGGGTTGAGGACGCCGTGACATAACCTCAGGAGGTTCTGATGACATGGGCCCAAGGTGGTTGGGGTGTAGCTTGCTTTTATACATTTTAGGAAGACTTGAAGCATCAATCAATACATGTAAGATGTATGTTGGTTCTATCTGGAAGGGCAGGATGACTCAAAGTGGGGGTACACTTAAACATATTCTGGGCCGGGCACGGTGGCTCACACCTGTCATCCCAGCACTTTGGGAGGCCGAGGTGGGTGGGTCACCTGAGGTCAGGAGTTCGAGACCATCCTGGCCAACATGGTGAAACCCTGTCTCTACTAAAAATACAAAATTAGGCCAGACGCAGTGGCTCACGCCTGTCATCCCAGTACTTTGGGAGGCCGAGGCGGGCATATGACGAGGTCGGGAGATCGAGACCATCCTGGCTAACACAGTGAAACCCCGCCTCTACTAAAAATACAAAAAAAATTAGCTTGATGTGGGGGCGGGCGCCTGTAATCCCAGCTACTCAGGAGGCTGAGGCAGAAGAATTGCGTGAACCTGGAAGGCGGAGTTTGCAGTGAGCCGAGATTGCGCCACTGCACTCCAGCCTGGGAGACAGAGCGAGACTGTCCAAAAAAAAAAAATAGGCCGGGCGCGGTGGCTCACGCTTGTAATCCCAGCACTTTGGGAGGCCGAGGCGGGTGGATCACGAGGTCAGGAGATCGAGACCATGGTGAAACCCCGTCTCTACTAAAAATAGAAAAAAATTAGCCGGGCGTGGTGGCGGGCGCCTGTAGTCCCAGCTACTCGGAGAGGCTGAGGCAGGAGAATAGCGTGAACCCGGGAGGCAGAGCTTGTAGTGAGCCGAGATTGCGCCACTGTACTCCAGCCTAGGCGACAGAGCGAGACTCCGTCTCAAAAAAAAAAAAAAAAAAAAAAAAAATTAGCTGGGTATGGTGGTGTGAACCTGTAATCTCAACTACTTGGGAGGCTGAGGCAGGAGAATTGCTTGAACACTTGAGGCCAGGAGTTTGCGATCAGCTTGGCCAACATGGCAAAACCCGTTTCTACTAAAAATACAAAAAATCAGCACAGCGTGGTGGCACACGCTTGTAATCTGAGCTGCTAGGGAGGCTGAGGTGTGAGAATTGCTTGAACCTGGGAGGTGGAGGTTGCAGTGAACCAAGATCACGTCACTGCACTCCAGCCTGGGCGACAGGTGGAGACTCTGTCTCAAAACAAACAAACAAACAAACAAAAATATCCTTATTGGCAATTGGTTGAAAGAGTTATTATCCGTTGAAAGGAATGTCTGGCTTATGATGGTGTTGTAGAGACCGAGGTTTTATTATGCAGATGAAGCCTCCCAGGTAGCAGGCTTCTGAGAGAAGAGACTGCAAATATTTTTTCCTTTTTCTTTTTTTTTTTTTGACGGAGTTTCACTCTTGTCATCCAGGCTGGAGTGCAGTGGCCCAATCAGGGTTCATTGCAACCTCCGCCTCCCAGGTTCAAGTGATTCTCCTACCTCAGCCTCCCGAGTAGCTGGGATTACAGGCATGCACCACCACAACCAGCTAATTTTTCTATTTTTAGTAGAGACGGGGTTTCACCATGTTGGCCAGGCTGGTGTCGAACTCCTGACTTTGTGATCTGCCTGCCTCAGCCTCCCAAAGTGCTGGGATTACAGGCGTGAGCCACCACGCCTGGCCTTTATGGTTATTTCTTGATGATATGCTAAACAAGGGCTGGATTATTCATGCCTCCCCTTTTTAGACCATATAATGTAAATGAGGCTGAGACCTACTGGACTGCATTGCCAGATCGTTAAGTCATTTTAAGTTACAGGATGAGATAGGAGGTCGGTACAAGATACCGATCATAAAGACCTTGCTGATAAAAGTGGTTGCAGTAAAGAAGCTGGCCAAACCACACCAAAACCAAGATGGTCACAACAGTGACCTGTGGTCGTCCTCACTGCTACACTCCCACCAACACCATGACAGTTTACAAATGCCATGGCAACGTCAGGAAGTTACCTTATATGGTCTAAAAAGGAGAGGCATGAATAATCCACCCCTTGTTTAGCATATCATCAAGAAATAACCATGAAGGCCAGGCGTTGTGTCTCACACCTGTAATCCTAGCACTTTGGGAGGCTGAGGTGGGCAGATCACGAGGTCAGGAGTGTGACACCAGCCTGGCCAACGTGGCAAAAATAATAAATAAATAAAGCAAAAATAAAAATCTGAATTGACTCCCCCCTTGGCCAGGACACTCTAAAATTTAACGTGAAATTATTTCAATTTAAATTTAAAGTTGGCCGTGCGCGGTGGCTCAGGCCTGTCATCCCAGCACTTTGGGAGTCCGAGGCGGGTGGATCATGAGGTCAGGAGATCAAGACCATCCTGGCTAACACAGTGAAACCCCGTCTCTACTAAAAATACAAAAAATTAGCTGGGCATGGTGGTGGGCGCCTGTAGTCCCAGCTACTCAGGAGGCTGAGGCAGGATAATGGCATGAACCCAGGAGGCAGAGGTTGCAGTGAGCAGAGATTGTGCCACTGCACTCCAGCCTGGGCAACAGAGCAAGACTCCATCTCAAAAAAAAAAAAAATTAAAGTTCATGCCATGTTGGGAAGTGGAGGTTGGCCAGGCCTCACTACACCCCTCTGTTACCAGAAAGCAGTCCTCATCCAGATCCCAAGAGAGGGTTCTTGGATCTCATGCAAGAAAGAATTCAGGGCAAGTCCGTAGAGCAAAGGGAAAGCGAGTTTATTGGGAAAGTAAAGAAATAAAAGAATGGCTACTCCGTAGACAGAGCAGTCTCCAGGGTTGCTGCTTACCCATTTGTATGGTTCTTTCTTTCTTTTTATTTTTTATTTTGAGACAGAGTCTTGCTCTGTTGCTCAGGCTGGAGTGCAGTGGCCCCATCTCAGCTCACTGCAACCTCCACCTCCCACGTTCAAGCCATTCCCCTGCCTCAGCCTCCCGAGAGCTGGGACTACAGGTGTGCACCATCATGCCTGGCTAATTTTTGTATTTTTAGTAGAGATGGGGTTTCACCATATTGGTCAGGCTGGTCTCGAACTCCTGATCTCAAGTGATCCGCCCACCTCTGCCTCCCAAAGTGCTGGGATTACAGGCATGAGCCACCACGCCAGGCCCGGGTAATATCTCTTATAGCCAGAGTGATTTTAGAGTGACCTTCACATATCGTGACCCGTGAATGAGTTTCCTGGGTGTGATGGTTAATACTGAATGTCAACTTGATTGGATAGAAAGATCCAATCAAAGCATTGTTCCTGGGTGTGTCTGTGAGACTGTTGCCAAAGGAGAATAACACTAGAGTCAGTGGACTCCGGGAGGCAGACCCACCCTCAATCTGGGTGGGCACCATCTCATCAGCTGCCTGTGTGGCCAGAATAAAGGCAGGCAGAGGAGCGTGAAAAGGCTAGACTGGCTTAGCTTCCCAGCCTCCATCTTCCTCCCTTGCTGGATGCTTCCTGCCCTGCACCACTGGACTCCAAGTTCTTCAGCCTTGGGACTCAGAGTGGCTTCCTGGTTCCTCAGCTTGCAGATGACCTATGGTGGGACCTCACCTTGTGATTGTGTGAGTTAATACTCCTTAATAAACTCCCCTTCATATATATATATATACACATACATATATATGTATGCATGTGTATATATATACATATATATGTATGTGTATGTGTATAAATAGGTATATGTGTGTGTGTATACCTTCTATTAGTTCTATTCCTCTAAGGAACCCTGACTGATACAATCTATGTGGTCTAAAAAGAGTACACATGAATAATCCACTCCTAGTTTAGCATAGCATCAAGAAATAACCATAAAAATGGGGGCCAGGTGCAGTGGCTTACGCCTGTCATCCCAGCACTGTGGGAGGCCAAGGCGGGTGGATCGCCTGAGGTCAGGAGTTCGAGATCAGCATGGCCAACATGTTGAAACCCCATCTCTACTAAAAATACAAAAAAAATTAGCCAGGCATTGTGGCAGTTACCTGTAATCCCAGCTACTTGGGAGGCTGAGGCAGGAGAATCGCTTGAACCCGGGAGGCGGAGGTTGCATTGAGCCGAGATCATGCCACTGCACTCCGGCCTGGGCGACAGAGTGAGACTCCGTCAAAAAAAAAAAAAAGGTTGCATTCTTTTGAGTCCTTGATAGCCTTTGACTGAATACATCATTTATTAGTTTGGTGTACAAGTAATGGAGTGAAAACAAAAAACACCACAACCACAAAAACAACAACAACAAAAAACACCCAGGCACAAAAGTGCAAAATGGCACAATATCATTTGCATGAAGTGTCTAGAATAAGACTGTTTGCAGAGTCAGAGAGCAGATGGGTGATTGCTTAAGGCTGTGAGCAGGGAGATTGGGGAGTGACGGTTTAATGGGTATGGGGTCTTTTTTTGGGGGGGGTTATGAAGGTGTTCTGGAACTAGATAGGGCTGGCAGTTGTGTAAAATTCTCAGTGCACTAAATCATCTCTTTCTTAAAATGGCAAACTGTGTGTAATGTGCATTTCCCACAGTAAGAAACAACAGCAGCACAAAGGGAGGTGATAACTCAGGTCATATCACACCCTGCAGGCCCCGTCACCCTTCCTCCTTCCTCTGTTCACCTCCTCCTCCCTTTCCAGGCTCTGCAGACAAGCCCGGGCAGCCGTCCCCTGGCCGTCTGGACCCAGGCCTGCCTGTCTTGGGTGCATTTTAGGATATTAAGTCTGGCTGGAACCTGAGAGCGTCAGCCATGCGGTAAGTCCCCACGTCCCTCCAGCAGTCTGGGAGGGGAGCTCTCTCCTTTGCTTTTGTACACCCTGGAGAAAATGGTCAGGCAGCAGACATGAAGAGCCTCTGGGGAGATTCAGTGAGGGCTGGCAGGCAGGAGTCCAGGAGCCTGAGTGACTCATGAGAGAAAGGACATATTCCTTAAAGACAAATTCATCAAGGGATTGGTTTAAATAATTCCTGCTCAGCACATCCCAAATTAAGCTCATCATCAGACACTGCATCTGTTGCCTTTTCTAGAAACGTGAGCTCTCAGTTCAGTGATACCGTCTGTCAGGGTTTCAATGTTTCACCCCCCATGGGAGCCTGTTTCCATACACCAAAGCTCTCCAAGGTCCAGTTCTGAGGATGGGGAACACTGGCTGTCTGGTGACGGCCTTTCCAAAGCTGCCCTGTCCTCTTGCATTAAGAAAGATTAGTTTGTACTCCAGGAGGAGAGGCGCAGAAGGTTAACAAGATTAGAGAGAGCTCCTGAGACCTGCCGTGAGATTCCCTGAGGGATGTGGCTAATAAAACTGTAAAACCAACGCTGGCAGTGTCTCTCACGGCTGGGTCCTGATTTCAGAGCTGGAAATGTCTACCTCTTCTAGGCAGTTTGCTACCTCAATAATTTAGGTTGTCAGTTGTGGTATCCAAGCCCCAGCAGAGTTTTTTTTTTTGTTTGTTTGTTTGTTTGCAGTTTGCAGGTGATACTTAGTTTCTAAAGGTGTGTTTTTCTATTTTTCTTTTTTTCTTTTCTTTTTTTTTTGAGACAGAGTCTCACTCTATCGCCAAGGCTGGAGTGCAATGGTGCGATCTCCGCTCACTGCAACCTCCGCCTCCCGGGTTTACACCATTCTCCTGCCTCAGCCTCCCGAGTAGCTGGGACTGCAGGCGCCTGCCACCATGCCTGGCTAATTGTTTGCATTTTTAGTAGAGACGGGGTTTCACCGCGTTAGCCAAGATGGTCTCGATCTCCTGACCTCGTGATCCGCCCACCTTGGCCTCCCAAAGTGCTGGGATTACAGGCGTGAGCCACCGCGCCCGGTCTATTTTTCTTAACTAAGAAATGTGTATGTGTGTGCATATAGTTGTCTGGCTGGTAGAGGTGGAGAGCTTCATGAATGTGTGTATGTGTGTGTGTTTCTGCATGTGTCTGTGTGTGTATGTGTGCGTTATCTGTGTTTGTGGTTATGTTTGTGTCTGTACATATGCATGTGTCTTTGTGGATGTGTGTTTGCATATGTATGGCTGTCTGTGTGTTTGCCTGTTTGTGTATGCATGTGAATGTGTGTTTATATTTGTGTATTTGTGTCTCTGTGTGTATGTGTATTACGTATTTGTACATGAGTGTGTGCATGTGTCTGGGTGTGCATGTGTGTGTATATGCATGCTAGTGTGTGTGCAGTTGTTCGTGAATGCACTTGTGCATATTTGCATGTTTGCATATGTTGTGTAGATATGGATATGTATCAGTGTGTATGCCTGTTAGTATCTGTGCATTTGTGTGTATGTGTTTGTGTATGTGTATAATTGGGTGTATGTGTATATATGCATGCTAGTGTGTATGCAATTGTTTCTGTATGTATTTGTGCATATGTGCATCTGTGCATTTGTGTGTGTAGATATGGATATATATGAGCATATTTGCCTGTTACAGTCTATATGCATTTGTGTGAATGTGCTTGTGCATGTATATTTTTGGATGTGCATGTGTGTGTGTGCATGTGTGTATGCATATGTGCATATATGCATGCTAGTGTGTTTGCAGTTGTTTGTGTATGCATATATGCATGTGTGCATTTGTGTGTGTATATACGGGTATGTATGATTATGCATGTCTATTAGTGTCTTTATGCATTTGTGTGACTGTGTTTGTGCATATGTGCATGTGTGCATTTGTGTGTGTAGATATGGATGAGTGTGTATGCCTGTTAGTGTCTGTATGCATTTGTGTGTGTTTGTGCATGTGTATATCTGGGTGTGTGTATATATGGATATATATGAGCATGTATGCCTGTTAGTATCTGTATGCATTTGTGGGTATGTGTTTGTGCATGTGTATATTTGGGTGTGCATGTGTGTATGTGTGTGTATATATATGCATGCTAGGGTATACGCAATTGTTTGTGTATTTGTGCATATGTGCATGTGTGCATTTGTGTGTGTAGATATGGATATGGATGAGCATGTATGTCTATTAGTGTCTTTATGCATTTGTGTGTGTTTGTGCATGTGTATACTTGGGTGTGCATGTGTGTGGGGGTGCATGTGTGTGTGCATGTGTGTATATGCATGCTAGTGTGTATGCAGTTGTTTGTATATTCATTTGTGCATATGTGCATGTGTGCCTTTGTGTGTGTAGATACAGATATGGATGAGCGTGTATGTCGATTAGTGTCTTTGTGCATTTGTGTGTATGCATTTGTGCATATGTGCATGTGTGCATTTGTGTGTGTATGTATGGATACAGATGAGCCTGTATGCCTGTTAGTGTCTGTATGCATTTGTGTGAATGTGTTTGTGCATGTGTATATTTGGGTGTGCATGTGTGTGTGTGTGTATATGCATGCTAGTGTGTAGGCAATTTTGTGTGCATATGTGCATGTGTGCATTTGTGTGTAGGTATGGATACGGATGAGCATGTATGCCTGTTAGTGTCTGTATGCATTTGTGTGTATGTGTGCATATGTGCATGTGTGCATTTGTGTGTGTGGATATTGATATGTATGAGCATTTATTCCTGTTAGTGTCTGTATGCATTTGTGTGAGTGTGTTTGTGCATATGTGTGGTATGTGTGCATGTGCATATTTGGGTGTGCATGTGTGTGTGTGTGTATGCATGGTAGTGTATACACAATTGTTTGTATGTGTGCAGATGTGCAGGTATGCATTTGTGTGTGTATATATGGATATGGATGAGCGTGTATGCCTGTTTCTGTATGCATTTGTGTGTGTGTGTTTGTGCATATGTGCATGTGTGTATTTGTGTGTGTATATATGGATACGGATGAGTGTGTATGCCGCTTAGTGTCTGCATGCATTTGTGTGTGTTTGTGTATGTGAATGTGAGCATTTGCATATGTGTGTATATGTGTGTCTGTATGTGTGCATCTATATGTGTGTGCATGTATGTGCATGTGTGTATGTGTATAGGCACATGCTGATTTGTGTGTGTGAGGGGAGGGGGCACAGGCAGACCCTCTCTGTGTGGTCCTAGGTGGGGCCTGGTGGCAAGGAGCCTGGTGCGTTCAGCCCCGGGTGGATGCGGTAGTGGAGGGAACAGCAGGGCAGCGTCTGAGGTGTGAAAAACACAACCTGCCTCGAGAGAGCCCTGTGCTCGGGGCCATCTTGGCTTCTCGGGCCACAGGTGCATTCCTCACAGGTGACCTGAGGGTGGAGGAAAGGCCATCTCTGCAGGCCAGGGGGCTTGCTGGTTAGTGCTCACACCCAGTGTGCACCTGGACGGCACCAGAGATCTTCCTACCTCCCAGGAGCCGATGCACGATCTCAGGGAATCTGGCCCTCGTCACCCTCGACCTCGGGCACCACGAGACTCCATTTACAGACGGGAAGCCGCCTGGGGCTGACCTTGCTGACCCCTGTCCGGCCTCGATGGGTCTGAGCAGCAGGTGCCATTGTCTTCCCAACAGCGGCGTGTGACCCAACACGAGTTCGGGAATGCGAACATTCTCTTCCCGGAGCTTCGCAAGCTGTTTTAGCACAAACTCACTGCTCAGCAGACTTCTTTGAACAAGGAGTCGTCTTAAAAAATGACACTTAAGCCTGTAATCCTAGCACTTTGGGAGGCCGAGGCGGGCGCATCGCTTGAGGTCAGGAGTTCGAGACCAGCCTGGCCAACATGGAGAAACCCCATCTCTACCAAAAAATACAAGAATTAGCCAGGGTTGGTGGCTCATGCCTGTAATTCCCGCTACTCAGGACGCTGAGTCAGGAGAATCGCTTGAACCCGGGAGGTGGGGGTTGCAGTGAGCCGAGATTGCACCATTGCACTCCAGCCTGGGCAAGACAGCGAGGCTCTGTCTCTAAAATAAAATAAAGATAAAAGAGTAAAATAAAGTAAAATGAAATATAAATATAATAATAATAACAATAAAAATATAATAAAAATATAATAATATAATAATAAAATCTGCCTACATAGGTCAGTGTGCAGGTGGCGAATTGACTCCTTGCTCCGTGGCGTCAGAGCCTTGGAGACAAGGGGGGTCACTGAGAAGGGGGGGGCGGGTCAAGTAAGAAGAAAACGCCAGGAAGGCTGATGCAAATCCCAGACCTCAAGGAACAAGGGAGGGGCTGTTCTATCAAGTCCTGACGCCCAGGGGTAAAGGTAGAGGAGAAGGAATCCATTCTTTGCCTTCCCTCTCTTCCCGCTCCCTAGCCCCTGCACCTGCTCCCCATTGTCTGAGCCCTGCTGAAGTCACCCAGCCAGGGTGATGTCAAGCAGAGCCAGGCAGATGTCAATTACACAGGGCCTTCTCTCTCTTCCCTGCTCCCCTAGCAGCCCCCTAGCAGCCCTGCATCCCCCCCCCCCCCCTGCCTCCCCTATTGGCTGAGCCCTGCTGAGTCACCCATCCAGGTGATGTCAATCAGAGCCAGGCAGATGTCAATTACACAGGGCCTTCTCTTCCCGCCCCTAGTCCCTGCACCTGCTCCCCATTGGCTGAGCCCTGCTGAAGTCACCCAGCCAGGGTGATGTCAATGAAAGCCAGGCAGATGTCAATTACACAGGGCCTTCTCTCTTCCCGCCCCCTAGCCCCTGCACCTGCTCCCCATTGGCTGAGCCCTGATGAAGTCACCCAGCCAGGTGATGTCAATCCGAGCCAGGCAGATGTCAATTAACACGGCCTTCTCTCTCTCTCTCTTCCCGCCCCCTAGCGCCTGCACCTGCTCCCCATTAGCTGAGCCTGCTGAAGCCACCCAACCAGGTGATGTCAATCAAAGCCAGGCAGATGTCAATTACACAGGCCTTCTCGCTCTCTCTTCCCACCCCCTAGCCCCTGCACCTGCTCCCCATTGGCTGATCCCTGCTGAAGTCACCCAGCCAGGTGATGTCAATCAGAGCCGGGAAGATGTCAATTACACAGGGCCTTCTCTCCCCGCCCCTAGCCCCTGCACCTGCTCCCTATTGGCTGAGTCTAGCTGAAGTCACCCCGCTATAGAGCCAGGCAGCTGTCAATCACACAGGGCCCACAACAGCCCAGAGATGGGTTGAGTGCGAATCTGCCGGACCCTGTGAATCATGTCAGCGCCTGCACAGTGGGAAGGGGTCCCCCATGTCACGTTGCTGCCAAGTTTCAACAGCGCTTAGAGGGGAAGCGGCAGAAGCGATTCGGCTTCTCAATGGGCTTGCCCCAGCGTGCACTTGAACGAAGCATTGGCGGGAAGGAAGCTTACAAATTCATCTGGGACCACCAGCTTCCGGGGATCCCGTGAGATGCGGTGCGTGGAGGGTTTGTGAAAACAGCAGAGTGAGTTCTGTGTCATTTACTGCTGTTCTCTTTGGTCACATTGTTCTTTTGTTTTTTGTTTAAAAATAGGTGACTTTTAGGCCGTATGCAGTGGCTCACGCCTGTAACCCCAGCACTTTGGGAGGCCAAGGCGGGAGGATCACCTGAGGTCAGGAGTTCGAGACCAGCCTGGCCAACATGGTGAAACCCTGTCTATAATAAAAATACAAAAATTAGCCTGGCGTGATGGAGGGTGCCTGTAATCCCAGCTACTTGGGAGGCTGAGGCAGGAGAATCACTTGAGCCTGGGAGGCGGAGCTTGCAGTGAGCCGGATAGGGCCACTACACTCCAGCTTGGGCAACAGAGCAAGACTCCGTATTAAAAAAGAAAAAAAAAATGTGACTTTTAGGCCGTACACAGTGGCTCACGCCTGTAATCCCAGCACTCTGGGAGGCGAGGTGGGAGAATCACTTGAGCCCAGGAGTTTGAGACCAACCTGGGCAACATAGCAAGACCTCGTATCCATTTATTAGATTAAAAAAAGAATAAGTGACTTTTATTTGTCAGAATGAGTTATACAAATTTGGTGCTTTTTAAAATTTTTATTTTATTCTTTTTTTTATAATTTTTTATTTTTTGAGACAGAGTCTCACTCTGCCACCCAGGCTGGAGCACAGTGGTGCGATCTTGGCTCACTGCAACCTCCACCTCCTGGGTTCAAGCGATTCTCCTGCCTCAGCCTCCTCAGTAGCTGGGATTACAGGCAAGCACAACCACGCCCAGCTAATTTTTTTGTATATATATATATATATATTTTTTTTTTTTTTAGCAGAGACGGGTTTCACCATGTTGGTCAGGCTGATCTCGAACTCCTGACCTCGTGATCCGCCCGCCTCCCAAAAGTGCTGGGATTACAGGCGTGAGCCACCGCACCCGGCCTTATTTTATTCTTTTTTAATTGAGAAAAATTGCACATATTCACGGGATACATAGTGATGTTTCTATGCATATAGTGTATAATTATCAGATCCTTATAGCGTATAATGATCAATGTATAATTAATGATCAGATCCATATAATCTATAACGAGATGATTGATAGCACATCCATCATGTCAAACAGCCCTTCCTTCCTTCCTTCCTTCCTTCCTTCCTTCCTTCCTTCCGTTCTCTCTCTTTCTCTCTCCTTTCTTTCTCTCTCTCTTTCTTTTTCTGTCTCTCTCATTTTCTCTCTTTTGGTCTCTCTCTCTCTTTCTTTCTGTCTTTCTTTCTTTCTTGTCTCGTGCCTCATACAGGCTGCAGTGCAATGGCGTGATCTCAGCTCACTGCAACCTCCACATCCAGGGTTCAGCAATTCTCCTGCCTCAGCCTACCAGGTAGCTGGGATTACAGGTATGTGCCACCACAGCCGCTAGTTTTTGTATTTTTAGTAGAGACAGGGTTTTGCCGTGTTGGCCAGGCTGGTCTCGAACTCCTGACCTCAGGTGATCCACCTGCCTCGTCCTCCCAAAGTGCTGCGATTACAGGCGTGAGCTACCATGCCCATTATTTCTTGTGTAGGGAAATTTAATATCCTCCTTCCAACTATTTGAAACTATAGGCCAGGGCGGTGGCTCACGCTTGTAATCCAGCACTTTGGGAGGCCGAGGCGGGCGGATCACGAGGTCAGGGATCAAGACCACAGTGAAACCCCAGCTCTACTAAAAATACAAAAAAAAAAATTAGCCGGGAGTGGTGGCGGGCGCCTGTAGTCCCAGCTACTCGGAGAGGCTGAGGCAGGAGAATGGCTGAACCTGGGAGGCGGAGCTTGCAGTGAGCTGAGATTGCGCCACTGCACTCCAGCCTGGGCACAGAGGAGACTCCTCTCAAAAAAAAAAAAAAAAAAAGAAACTGTAGAATATATTATTGTTAACTATCATCATTCTACAGGCTTTAGAACACTATAATTTATTCACCTGTCTAGCTGTAATTTTTATGTTTAATATTGTTTCATTGGACATAATAATTCTCTGGGAAAAAAAATATAAAACAATAAATGTCACTCAGAACAGTAATCAGTAATGCTGTCAAAACTTTATTCAGGCTGTGTGTGGTGGCTCATGCCTGTAATCCAGCCTTTAGGAGGACGAGGCGGTGGATCATTTGAGGTCAGGAGTTCGAGACCAGCTTGGCCAACATAGTGAAACCCTGTTCTACTAAAAATAAAAAAAATTAGCCAGGCGTGGTACAATGCCTGTCATCCAGCTACTTGGTCCACCCGCAAGCGCCGCTAGCCTATCCCTGCCCCCCCCCCCCGCTTTGTTTTGGCAACCTCTCTCTGACCCCAGCTCCCCCCTCTCGCCCTCCTCTGCACTCCAAGCCCCCTCCCCCAGCCCCCCCTGCCCTGGTCGTCCCCCGGTGTACGCCCCCCCCTAACCTCGTAGGCATCGGCAGCCTCAGCGCGCCCCGCCCCCACGGCCCAGCCCCTCCACTGCATACATCCCCTGCACCCCGCAGCCCCCCACCTCTTCCGCGCCCTGGCTGCCTCTGCCCAAAGCCGGCTGGGGCCTGGAGGGCAGCGATTGGCCTCTGTCCGGAAGCCCGGCCTCGCCTCCCCAGCCCCGTAGGCGCGGTCAGCTCCTCAGCCTGCAGCCCCTGCCCAAGCCCAGCGCCTCCTGGTGCCCAGCCCAGCTGCGGGAGAGAGAGACCCAGGAACAGCCAGGCTGGCTCCACGCCCCGCCCCCCCCCCCCCGCCCCCTCGGCAGTCGGGTTTCCAGGTTTGGATATTTAACCTTTAATCGGCTGGCCCCAAAGTAAATGTTTGCGATGACTTAAGGCCCTTGGCCCAAGGCCAGCGCGCAGCCCGAGTGGAGGCCGCTCTGGAAGCCTTCCAGAGAAGGCAGGGCTCATACACTATCTTGTTGAATGCATGAAAAATGCACGTGCGCATACTTGCACGCATGAATGAATGAATGAATGAGTGCACGAAAGAGAGAAAAAATGAGTGTTCAGGCCTCAGCTGTTGAATGCATAGCGAGTGAGTGACTGGCTTTACGCCCGCGGTGAGTGCATGTATGCGTGAGTGCATGTATGCGTGAATGCATGTGAGGCGAGAATGAACAAACAACTACTCGTGACTGAGCGAGCGAGGAAATGAATGAACCAGTGAATCAACGTTTGGCCAAGAGGGAATGAATGCATGAGTTGAAGGCATGAATGAGCCAATGCATATATGAATGAATTTAGAGATACATGCACGAATGGAGGAGTGACTGTGTGGAAAAAATAGGTGAATGCATGCATGCATGAATGAAGGCATGAATCCATGAATGAGTGAATGAATGAGTTGAATGCATGAATGATTGAACAAGTGAATTCATGCATGATCGTGTGAGAACATGAATGACTGAGTGAACAAGTGAATTCATGCATGCATAGTGCATGAATTAGTGAAAGGTGAATTCATGTATGCATGAGTGAGTAAACAAGTAAATTAATGCCTGCATGAATGAGTGCATGAATGAGTGAACAAGTGAATTCATAGTGATTGAGTGCATGAATGACTTAAGTGAATTCATGCATGTATAAGTGCATGTATGAGTAAGTGAACAGGTGAATTCATGTATGCATGAGTGCATGTATGAGTGAGTAAGCAAGGAATTCATGTATCCTTGAGTGCATGAATGAGTGAACAAGTGAGTTCATGCCTGCATGAGTGAGTGTATGAATGAGTAAATAAGCGAATTCCTACATGCATGAGTGAGTGCGTGAATGAGTGAGTGAAAAAGTGAATTCATGCCTGCATGAGTGAGTGAGTGAGTTCATGCATGCAGGATTGAATGAGCATGTGAAGTCATGCATTTATACGGAATGAATGAATGTGTGTGTGAGTGATTGAACAGAATACATGACAAGTGAATATGTGGATGAATGAGTGAACAAATATGTATGAGTACATGAATGAGCTGAACAAACTAGCATGTGTGTTAATGCACACACACGAGTGAATGAGTGAAGACTGCATACATTTCATGAATTAATGTATTATGTATAAATGAATGAATGAATTGAATGCATGAACAAGTTAATGGATGCATGAATGAATTAAGTGAAAGTGTGAATGCATGCATGCATGAGTGAGTTAAATGAATGAACAATGAATGTGAGTGCAAGCATGTATGAATACATGAGTTGAATGAGTGATGATTGTGTGAATGCAAGCATGTATGAGTCATGAGTTAAGTGAATAAGTGAATGTGTGAATGCATGCATGTATGAGTTGAATGAGTGAATGAATGTGTGAATGCATGCATGTGTGAGTGCATGAGTTGAATGAGTGAACTTTCTTGGAGAAAAAAATTCCAAAAGAGACAGCAAAGGAACCCAGATTCTCCCCAGAGCTGTCAATAGTGATCAATGCAAGCTACAGCCAGGCCTTCCTGATCTAGATTAATACCTAGGATGATCGATGGTCTGTGGATACCAGGCACTCTGCTGAGGTCTGTTCCTGCATCAGCTCAGCCTTGGGGACAGGTATTGGTGGTGTTTTTAGGTCTACTTCATAGATGGGCCCAGAGCTGTAAATAAACAGTGGAGGCTATCTCTGACCTCCAGCAGGCTACATGCAAGAATTTAACTCATGACTACTGGGGCTTTGTAAGATGTCTGCAGGGCATATTAAGCATCAAGAAAGCACCTTTATTTATTTTTTATATGTTATTACAACATAGGTTTTTCTGCATTCGTTTGTGTTAAACAGGTTTACATATCTAATTTTATTGATTTATTTTATTTGTGAAAATTTATGGGGTACAAGTGCAATTTTGTCACATAGTTAGATACGGAGTTGTGGTGAAGTCTGGGCTTCCAGTGTAAGCATCACTTAAATCATTCATGCATGCAATCACTTATGAATTCACTTGTTCACTCATTCATGCACTCATGCAGGCATTAATTTACTTGTTTACTCACTCATGCATACATGAATTCACCTTTCACTGATTCATGTACTATGCATGCATGAATTCACTTGTTCACTCAATCATTCATGTTCTCACTTGGTCATGCATGAATTCACTTGTTCATTCAATCATTCATGCATTCAACTCATTCATTCACTCATTCATGGATTCATGCCTTCATTCATGCATGCATGCATTCACCTATTTTTTCCACACAGTCACTCCTCCATTCGTGCATGTATCTCTAAATTCATTCATATATACATTGGCTCATTCATGCCTTCAACTCATGCATTCATTCTCTCCATGGCTCAAACGTTGATTCACTGTTTCATTCATTTCCTCGCTTGCTCGTTCACGAGGAGTTGTTTGTTCATTCTCGCCTGTACATGGTACCTATTAAGTAATTTCTCATTCTCCACCATCCTCCCACTCTCTCACCCTTCTGTATCTCCAGTGTCTATTAATCCACTCTCTATGTCCACATGGACATATTATTTACATCCCACTTATGAGTGAGAACATGTGGTAATTGACATTCTGTTTCTCAGTTATCTGACTTAAGATAATGGCCTCCAGTTTTATCCATGTTGCTGCAAAAGATAGAATTTCATTCTTTTGCATGGCTGAATACTATTCCATTGTACACATAAATCACATTTTCTGTATCCAATCACCTGTTGATGAGCACCTGGGTTGATATATCTTTGCTATTGTGTATGGTGCTGTAATAAACATATGAGTGCAGGTGTCTTTTTGATATAATGACTTGTTTTCCTTTAGGTGAATACCCAGAAGTGGAATTGTTAGATCAACTGGTAGATAAAATTTTAGTTCTTTGAGAAATCTCTGTATCATTTTCCACAGGAGGTCCACTTTTAAATCTGTCCAGCCTCTGAGGCATTGGGGAAATCCTTAGGAGCCAAGAAGTGTCCCTAAGAGCCCCCTTTGCCAGTACGACCTCAGTTTTCTATCCTCTGGATGCCAGCCCCAAAGAAGAGAAATGCCAGGATGAAGCTGGCCCCTCCAAGGAAGTCTCAGTTCTTGTGCAAGGAAAGGGAGACTTTCCCAGCTTCTGTGCTTTCTCCTTGTTGGCTCCAATAGTCGCCAGATGTCTGCACAGCCTCGTGCTGCCAACTCATTCCATAAGGCCTGCATTGGCTTCTCATTGCTCCAGCAGGGAAACCGTGGAGTGCTGTACTCTTGCTCTGGATAAGGGAGGATCCTCCTATGGGAAAGGGTCTTACGAGTGTTCTAACAAAAGGTGTATTTACAAATGACTCAGACACTCCTGCTTCCTGTACTGTTCAGAATGATGTGATTGTCAACCTGATCCTTTTCCCAAGGTTAGATGGAAGTTACTACTGGAGTTTTTCACCAAGGCGTTTGTGACATTCAGGGCTGGATTCTCTGTGGTGGGCGTGTCCTGTACACTGTAGGGTGTTGAGCAGCGTCCCTGGGCTCCATCTGCCAGGTGCCATTGGCACACTTTCCAGTAGTGACAATTGAAACTGACCTCAAACATTGCACAGTGTCCCCTGATAGGAGCAGGGGCAGAATTATTCTTAGGCTGTGAGCCACTGTTTAGGTAGATGATAAATGAATAGACAAATGATGGATAAATAAGTAGATCGGTAGATACATGATAGATGATACATAAGTAGATGATAGATGAGATAGGATGGATGGACAGATAAATGATAGATAGGATGGAGATATAGATAGGTGATAGATATACAGATACATAGATACATAGATGGAGACAGATAGATGATAAATATAGATAGATAGATAGTAGGTAGATAGAATAAGTAAACAGATGATAGGAAGATAGATGATAGAGATAATAGATTGATATAGATAAATACATGAGAGATAGATGGAGATGGTAGGTGATATACAGAATGATAAATAGAGAGATTGATATGATAGATAAATAGATAGATGATAGATAGATAGACTGTAGCTTACTCTCTGTGGTGGGGCTGTCGTGTTCACTCTAGGGTGTTGAGCAGCGTCCCTGGACTCCACCCACCAAGGCCCAGTAGCACCCACCCCCTCCCAGTTGTCACAACTAGAAAGATCTCCAGACCTTGCCAATGACCCCTGAGGGTAAAATCATCCCCACTGAGAACGCTGCTCTGTAGCAAGAGAGCTCCTTCTGGGTGGAAGCAACTTGGGACTGCACCAAGCAGAGCCACTGCCAGGCCCTAAGGAAAGACATGGGAATGCTGCCCCTTCCTCAACCTTCCCATGGCGTCTTCACCTTGTGTTTCCAGGTATTCCCAAAGTACAGTGACAGTTGTCACAATGAACCCAATGAACACAACCCCACCCTGGCAGCCTCAGGATAGATTCTGTCAGCTGTCGAGCAGCTCACTGGCAGGATAGACAGGCAGGGGCCTGCCTCCTGCCTCCTTCTAGGCAGCTCTTATCTCCCCGGCCTGGTGAACACATTTTTCTCCCCATGCATAACGGAAGCCTCTGATCTCCTTAACACACATCACCCACCCCTGGGCATCTTATCCGGAGCAGAAGTTGGGTAAAACCCATCTTCATTTTGGAGTCCCAGTCCTTAAGGGCTTGAGGTCTTTGTGGTGGCATCATCCTGTGCACTGCAGTGTGTTGAGCAGTGTCCCAGGGCTCCACCCACCTGATACCTGGAGCACCCCCACACAATGGTGAGACATCACCAGGAGTCTCCCAACAGAGCAAAAACTTGGGCTTCTATTTCCTTGTGATGTTTTTAATGCACTCCCTAAATTAAGAAAACAAAGTAAACAGAGCTTTCCTGTGCTTTAGCAAGGCTGTGGAAAACTTCAAATTACACTGGTGGCTTCTTTAGCCTATAGCAGACTTTCTCAGACTCTTCAATGATATTTGGGGCTAGATAATTACTGTGGAGCTATCCTGTGCACTGTGCCTTGTTTGGCAGCATCCCCTGGGCTCCACCTGCTACATGCAGTACCGCACCCCACCTAATCCTAACAAGCACAAGGGACTGCACACATTGCCATGTGTTCTCTGGCATCAAAATCACCCAAGTGACAGCCACTGCCATAGTTAGATGTGGAGAGATGGATGATAGATAATAGAAAACAGATGATAGATAGATAATCAATAGATGATAGGAAGATAATGATAGATATAAATAAACAGATAATAAGTAGATGGTAGAAAAACAATGATAAATATAGATGGATGACAGGTAGATAGATGATAGAGAGAGATAAATGAGGATTGATAGATTAGAGAAACAGATAAATAATAGATAAATGATGATCATGATAGATAATAGATAAATGATGATCATGATAGATACATAGATAATAGATAAATGTGATGATGATGATAGACAGGCAGAAAGCCATAATAGATAAATATAGATAAATGACAGATAATAGATAAATGATAGATGGATGGATAGATAGATATATAGATTGATGTTAGATAGATTATAGGTAGACAATGGACAAATAAATGATGAGGATAGATTAGATTGAGAGGCAGAAAGACAGGCAAGCAGACAGATAGATATTTGATAGAAGAAGAAGAAGAAAGAGGAGGAGGAGAAGAAGATAGGAAGACAGATAGATACTAGATAAATGATACATAATAATAAATAATGATGATAGATGGATGATGGATGGCTAGATGGATGGACAGATAATAGATAAATGACACATAGGTAATAGATAAATGATGATGATAGCTGAATGGATGGATAGATAGATAGATACATAGATAGGCAATAGATAAAATCTTTCTCAACTTTACTACTATTAAGTTGAATGACTCTCTGTGGCGGGCATCCTCAACACTGCAGGGTGTTGAGCCGCGTACGTGGGCCCCACCCACCAAGTGTCAGGAGCACTGCTCTTCTCTCTGGAACAGGGGTCTCCAAAATAGAGTCTCAGGCTGCGTTTTGCTGAGAACCCTCACCCCATCTTTTGATTTTGAATTCGGGGTGAGATGTGCAGGCTCAGTCCTGGTCCGGCAGCATCAGCATCACCTGGGAAACTGTGTCATGCACATTCTTAGGCATCTGAACTCTGAAATAAGAACCCTGCATCTCGGGGCTCCCCCTGACCCCGCTATGTGAACCAGACCTCCAGGAGTTCCTAAGGCACAGCCAGGCTTAAGAATCACTGCTTGCATTTCTGAGATTTGAGGGTGTTGGGGAGGGGTAGCTGGAGCCAGGAGGGCTGGAGAAGGTGGGGCATGGATTTGGCAGAGATAGAAAAGGGTTGAAACAGCCAGAGACGTTGGCCCAATTGCAGGGATGTTTAAACAGCATGTTTAGGGAATTCAGGAGGCCTCGGTCTCCCAACACAAACAAGTGTAGGTGTTGCACCATTCTCTGCCCCATAAGTCACCCCATCCCTCCTCACCTGCCTGTTTCTCTCATTCCACTGAGAATTGGTGCTCTGAAAGCAGAGTATAAGGCACTAAGTCACAAGGCAACGCTCATGATCCCCGGGCAAAAGCGTAGCTCCGTTTTTAAACCCGGAGGAGGCATCTTCCCCTGGGGGTTGCCAGGCTTCTGTTCCTGTGTGTGTTGGTCTCCAGGAAGCCATAGAGAGCTTGGCAGCAGGTCAGCTTTGTCATGGGTGCATTCGGAGTAAACTTTCTCTCCTCCCTGTTGCCGGGAATAGGCGAGTGCCAATTTCCTAGGGAGGCATTTGAAAAAGATGTCAAGACATTTATATGCCTGGGACAATTTTATAGAGAGTTAGTTACAAGACCTTTTTGAAGTTACCTGTGTACTGGGAAAGGAAGGATTGAAACCCAGCAGGCAGCTGGGCATGGTGGCTCATGCCTGCCATCCAGCACTTTGGGAGGTAAAGGCAGGAGGACCGCATGAGCTCAGGAGTTCCAGAACAGCCTGGCCAATATAGTGAGATCCTCCGTCTTTACAACAAATTTAAAAAATTAGCATAAAGTGTTGGCACACGCCTGTTGTCCCAGCTACTCAAGAGGCTAAAGTGGGAGGCTCGCCTGAGCTCAGGAATCCAAGACCAGCCTGGCCAATCTAGTGAGATACCCCTCATCTTTACAAAAAAAAATAAAAAAGAAAAACTTAGCTGGGACTGTTGACACATGCCTGTAGTCCCAGCTACTCAGAAGGCTAAAGTTGGAGGATTGCTTGAGCCTGGGAGTTCAGGGCTGCAGTGAGCCATGATCAGCACTCCAGCCTGGGTGACAGAGCAAGACTCTGTCTCAAACAACAACAACAAAAATCAAAACAGATGTTTGTGCCAAGCTATTGGATTGCACAAAATGATTGTGACAAAGGTTCTAAGGATTGAAGACAAGTACAGACTGAGAGAACACATTTACGATACACAGAACATGCATCTATATGTATGTGTGTGGGTCACAATTGCAATTACATCTCAATATTTTATATTTTGGTAATGATTAACATGGTAATATATAAAGAACTACATTGGCAAATGACTTGACACAAAAACAAGCAAATAATTTGCAGCACATGCTACTGGCTACCCAGTCAGCCATCATTTTTCCTTATTGTTGGTGAAGCCTGTATTTTTTCCCAGGGTTACTTCATGCTTTCTCACCTGATCCCTTTATTTATTTATTTATTTAGTTATTTATTTATTTGAGAGGGAGTCTCACTCTGTTGACCAGGCTGGAGTGAAATGTGAAATGGTACGATCTTGGCTCACTGCAACCTCCACCTCCTGGGTTCATGCGACTCTCCTGCCTCAGCCTCCCAAGTAGCTGGGATTATAGGCACCCAGCACCATGCCTGGCTAATTTTGTATTTTTAGTAGAGATGAGGTTTTACCACGTTGGCCAGGTTGGTCTTGAACTCCTGACCTTATGTGATCCTCCTGACTCAGCCTCCCAAAGTGGAATTCCAGGCATAAGCTGCCATGGCTGGCCTGCACCTGATTACTTTTAGTTAGGGGCTGTGTGTAAATCAGGGATGAGGAATTGGGGGTGACACCTGAAAGAATGTCTTTGCTTTTAAAAGAGAAAATCTGAGAGGAAATGATCTTAATTGGGCGTCCGGATATTAGTGTATGAGGCTGTGATGGCTGGAGGTACAGCAGCTTCTTCCATGAGTGAAATGGGCTGATGACATATGAAACACAGGACTGCAAGACACAGAGAACCTGGCTACTGGAGGACATTGTTAAGCCCTCAAATTGACCCAGACCAGAGGTCCTGAATCTAAGTGCATCTTGTTACAGATGCTGTCTTTATTGCTTCAACCATTTTGAGTTGGCGGAGATAGAAAAGGATTGAGGCAGTCAGACAGGGAGGGAGATTGATAAAACTGCAGAGATTTCAAGGGGAAAGTGCCATCATTTATAAAATCGAGCAGAAATTGTGAAACATGTTGGTCACAGAATTCCTTTGCCCTCTTTTTTTGTTTTGTTTTGAGACAGAGTCTCGCTCTGTCTTGCCCAGGCTGGAATGTAGTGGCATGATCTCAGCTCACTGCAACCTCCGCCTCCCAGGTTCAAGCAATTCTCCTATCTCAGCCTCCCAAGTAGCTGCGACTACAGGCACATGCCGCCACACACGGTTAATTTTTGTATTTTTTAGTAGAGACAAGGTTTCACCATGTTGGCCAGGTTGGTCTGGAATTCCTGACCTCAGGTGATCTGCCCGCCTCAGCCTCCCAAAGTGCTGGGATTACAGGCATGAGCCACAGTGTCTGGCCACCTGGACCCATTTAGGTTAAATAAGTTTACTGAGGCTCCAGAGGAAGGTCTTCAGGAACTCAGACCTTAGTTATAGATTAGAAGGAGTTATCACTGTTTTTAGAGAATGCACACTTACAGTAGACATACAACTTAGAAGGTACAGAAGCTCTAGAGAACTTTGTAATTTTTGAGTTGGTCTGGCAATAATGTCCAGGCCTTCTCCCTATAACTGGTTACGGAAGATAAACTTCCTCTCTCCTAGTTCATCTGCATATTGTTTTTTGGGCCACCAGAATAAGCATCCTGACCTTGGTTTAGTCCAGAAACAAAAATTCAAACCGGAGTATGACAAATTATCAGCTTGAACCTGGGAGGCAGAGGTTGTAGTGAGTCGAGGTTGTGCCACTCTATTCCAGCCTGGGTGACAGAGTGAGACTCCATCTCAAAAATAAATAAATAAATAAATAAATAAATAAATAAATAATAATAATTTAATAGCTTATTTTTCTCTTATTTTCCTACTATAAAAGGAATAGCAAATAGCATTGTTATTATCTATTACTCCTACTGGCAGTAGGTCTTCCTAATTAGAACATTATTTACTTCATTAGCTTTCTAAAATGCTATATTTTGATAGACTGCTTTATCATTTTCTGGGTGAAACAATAAATTATTCTTCATTTTCCAGATATAAAAGGATTACTTCTAAAATCACATTAAATGGAGAAGAATTTAATGAAAGTAATCAATTTTAAAAAGATCGTAGGCTTTTGTAATGTTCAAAATACCTATTTTTTTCTCTTTTAGAGACAAGGTCTCACTCTG